>NC_091455.1:179575697-179783197 GCF_027789765.1 Dendropsophus ebraccatus | reverse complement strand
GCATACAGACAGGAGGGAGAAGCGGCATACAGACAGGAGGGAGGGAGAAGCGCCATACATACAAATGGGAGAAGCGGCATACAGACAGGAGGGAGAGCGGCATACAGGAGGGAGGGAGAAGCGGCATACAGGAGGGAGGGAGAAGCGGCATACAGACAGGAGGGAGGGAGAAGCGCCATACATACAAATGGGAGAAGCGGCATACAGACAGGAGGGAGAGCGGCATACAGACAGGAGGGAGAGCGGCATACAGGAGGGAGGGAGAAGCGGCATACAGACAGGAGGGAGGGAGAAGCGCCATACAGACAGATGGGAGAAGCGGCATACAGACAGGAGGGAGAAGCGGCATACAGACAGGAGGGAGGGAGAAGCGCCATACATACAAATGGGAGAAGCGGCATACAGACAGGAGGGAGAGCGGCATACAGACAGGAGGGAGAAGCGGCATACAGACAGGAGGGAGGGAGAAGCGCCATACATACAAATGGGAGAAGCGGCATACAGACAGGAGGGAGAGCGGCATACAGGAGGGAGGGAGAAGCGCCATACAGACAGATGGGAGAAGCAGCATACAGACAGGAGGGAGAAGCGGCATACAGACAGGAGGGAGAAGCGGCATACAGACAGGAGGGAGAAGCGGCATACAGACAGGAGGGAGAAGCGGCATACAGACAGGAGGGAGGGAGAAGCGCCATACATACAAATGGGAGAAGCGGCATACAGACAGGAGGGAGGGAGAAGCGCCATACAGACAGATGGGAGAAGCGCCATACAGACAGATGGGAGAAGCGCCATACAGACAGATGGGAGAAGCGGCATACAGACAGATGGGAGAAGCGGCATACAGACAGGAGGGAGAAGCGGCATACAGACAGGAGGGAGAAGCGGCATACAGACAGGAGGGAGAAGCGGCATACAGACAGGAGGGAGAAGCGGCATACAGACAGGAGGGAGAAGCGGCATACAGACAGGAGGGAGGGAGAAGCGCCATACATACAAATGGGAGAAGCGGCATACAGACAGGAGGGAGAGCGGCATACAGGAGGGAGGGAGAAGCGGCATACAGACAGGAGGGAGGGAGAAGCGCCATACAGACAGATGGGAGAAGCGGCATACAGACAGGAGGGAGAAGCGGCATACAGACAGGAGGGAGGGAGAAGCGCCATACATACAAATGGGAGAAGCGGCATACAGACAGGAGGGAGAGCGGCATACAGGAGGGAGGGAGAGCGGCATACAGGAGGGAGGGAGAAGCGCCATACAGACAGATGGGAGAAGCGGCATACAGACAGGAGGGAGAAGCGGCATACAGACAGGAGGGAGAAGCGGCATACAGACAGGAGGGAGAAGCGGCATACAGACAGGAGGGAGAAGCGGCATACAGACAGGAGGGAGGGAGAAGCGCCATACATACAAATGGGAGAAGCGGCATACAGACAGGAGGGAGAGCGGCATACAGGAGGGAGGGAGAAGCGGCATACAGACAGGAGGGAGGGAGAAGCGCCATACAGACAGATGGGAGAAGCGCCATACAGACAGATGGGAGAAGCGCCATACAGACAGATGGGAGAAGCGGCATACAGACAGATGGGAGAAGCGGCATACAGACAGGAGGGAGGGAGAAGCGGCATACAGACAGGAGGGAGAAGCGGCATACAGGAGGGAGAAGCTGCATACAGATCGGGGAGAGCAGCGGCAGGCATACAGATCAGGGAGGGCAGCGGCATACAGACGGGGGGAGCAACGATATACAGATCGGGGACAGCAGCGGCATACAGACGGGGGGAGCAGGGAGAACACAGACCGAGGCAGCAGCGGCACACAGACAAGCAACAAGTTCAGGGAGTTAGTACAGAGAAGGACCATAAAACCAGGGACTTATGGTGAAGAAGCAGCAGCAAGCAAGCTGGAAACCACAGTTCAAGTAACTTTCAGCCACTCTCAGTACTTTTCACAGTACTTCCAGGAGCAGGCTCCTCTAAAATGGTGCCATCGCCCTCCCCCAGCTGTGTACTACGCATGCCTTCGAATATGCCTAGCACACAGCTCATGAAGCACAATGTAAGTAAACGGGACGGACTCCGTCCCGTTCACTTCAATGTTATGTGTGTGCCGTACAGCATCTGTGTAAGTGTCGTGCAAAGACACCATACACAAATGCTATTCAACATGGCAGCCCCCTGTGGCCAGCATCACAAGGTTATAAAACATTGATACTACAGGCAAAATAAAAATAAAAAAATACCAAACCACTTATTTTTTATAATTACATTTAAAGGAAAAAGAAAAAAAAAAGTGACACTATCCCTTTAAGGACAGAGCCAATTTCGATTTTTTGCGTTTACGTTTTTTCCTCCTTGTGCTTAAAAGGCCATAGCAGTTGCATTTTTCCACCTAGAAACCCACATGAGCCCTTATTTTTTGCGCCACTAATTGTACTTTGCAATAACAGGCTGAATTTTTTCATAAAGTACACTGCAAAACCAGAAAAAAATAAAAGAGTGGTGAAATTGAAAAGAAAAAAACGCATTTTGTTTATTTGGCGGCCGGCAGCAGATAAGGAGATCGCTCCTCCGGGACAATGTCCCGGGGGAGGGGGGGTGATCTCCGCCACTAAACACCAGGGAACGGCTGCATACGGTAATCGGATGCAGCTGTCAATAAATACCTGATTAGCGGCGATCGGACCGTGTCCGCTAAAAGCCGCGGTCCCGGGCTACATGCGGCACCCGGGATCGCGGCGGTTCAGAGCGGGGTCGCCGAGCGGCCCTGTTCTGAACGCCCTTACCAACAATAGGGCGTAAATATATGCCCTTTGTTGTTAAGGGGTTAAAGATCCAACTTCCACCTGACTCCTGAACCGCCAAACCAATATATTTATCTATAAGCATTTATCTATTTACACATTTTTTGCTAACTTGATTCAGTCCAGACAAAAACTATGAAAATTGTGATAAACAAAACTAATCCTTAAACACTCAGGAGATGAAAGACCCTTGTGGAGAAAACCCCTAGGGAATCATGGCTGAAGGATTATCCTTCCTTTGAGCTTAAAGGGTTAATGCCAAACTGTAACTAATTTCTGGTACCATGCACAAAGAGTGAAGATTTAAAAAGGGGAGGGTGGGAGGTAAATGTTCTTCTCCAGATCTTCTTGTGAGAGAGAGGAAGGTTGAGACAACACAGGAAATAATATTTCAAACCCCCACCCTCCTCATGGCAATACACTTGGTATATATACTCCTCCCTCTTAAAGCAGAAACACCTTAGCTTAATTGTATACCATTAATTGTATACCAGGCAAGACTGCAGGGGCTATAGGCCTCCCCCCTCCCACAGTCATGCCCCCCTTTGCTTAGGGTTTCGGGGGAGTCTTTCCCAGTATCTCCATATTTAATCATACAAGCAGTAACAAAGTTATATCCTAACCTACAAGCATAAATCATCATCTTACCTCCTCTACAAGTGTAGATGTCTGGGTAAAAGAGACACCAGTCAATTCCCCAAATATTAGGACTTTAGAGTAATTTTCTGTTTCAACAGTTGATGGTGTTTTCTTCATGACGTACACAGTCTTTCCCTTTATATGTACATGAATCTGGAAGGCAAATATTACAATTAACATAATTACGTCATCAAACCAAAAACAGTAGGAGTAAAATTACAGTATATTATAAACTATCTGCCAATGAAATTTTTCTAATGTCTTTGTGAGACAGAGACTGGTCTATCCCTGCAGAAATGATCAGAGGTCCTGCCAGTTAGAGAAAGTACACAGCCGCTAATACAGTGTGCTCCTCCTGCGTTGGTGTCTGGGCGTCCGAGGATGAGAATGTATACATCAGCCGTGAGAGTTATTATATGCCTGCACTTTTTAGCATAAACGGACTATTGTATTCAAGCTCATAAGTGTGAGTATCTGTTCTTCAAAGGAAAAGCCACAATGAAGATAGTACATGAAGATACAGTGAAATACTGTAAGTGCCGAGTATATGGTGAGTAGAAATGAGCGAACCTCAAGCATGCTCGAGTCGATCCGAACCCGAACTTTCGGCATTTGATTAGCGGTGGCTGCAGAACTTGGATAAATCTAATCAAATACCGAACGTTCGGGTTCGAGTCGACTCAAACCCGAACCCCGTTTTGCTCATCTCTAATGGTGAGTAACCATAACTAACCACACTAACTGTATATATACTGTTGTATCCGGCACACTCCACCTTACTCCTCATGGTAGACCCCTTCTTCAGGAGTCACAACATGACCACTAAGTGCAGAGCATATGGTGAGTAACCATAACTAACTGTATATATACTGTTGTATCCAGCACACTTCACCTCACTCCTCACAGTAGACCCCTAAGTCCATAATTATCATTGTAAAAAAACAGCACATCCTGCTTTAAATAATTGTTGCTGCAATTCCACCCTTAGCATACCCCCATTCAATAGTAGCAGGCATTGTCTGGCCAAGCCTTCCCATCTCAGTATGGACAACAATGGGAAATGGGACAATTGATGGCACTCTGAATGCAATAAATTTTATGGCTTGATGAGATAAGTGTAAAATATTTTTATTGGCCTAAGCCTATGGATGACGCCTAACTTGTATAAACAGACACAGAACAAGTGCATAAAGCCTTAGGGTGGTATTACACTGGATTGTTTGCCAATTAACGATAAACAATCTTAAACGAGCGCTATGACGAACGATCCTAAATCGTTCACCCTATTACACAGGACAATGATCGTTACTTACGATGTTCAAACAATTTGTGAACAATCAACGATGAAAATAGGTTCAGATTCTATCGAACGATCAACGATTTCTTGTTGGTCGTTTATTTGTTGTCTGCTATTACACAAAATCGTTATTGTTTAAATCCAAACGATCTAACGATTTTTTTGAACGATAATCGCCCTGTGTAATACAGCCCTAAAGGCCCTATTGCATGGGCCAATCAGTTGGAGCAAGTGAGCACCGACCTGTCAGGTCAACGCTCCCTTGGTCCTTGTTCCCCGCTGATTGCTGGCACTATTACACATGCCTACAGCAAGCGGGTAAGTGCTGGGGGGGGGGGGGGGGGGGTTATATACAGACCTTGCATGGAACATGTGCATGAGGCCTTACTTGTATATACAGACCGTGCATGAGGCCTTACTTGTATATACAGACCGTGCATGAGGCCTTACTTGTATATACAGACCGTGCATGAGGCCTTACTTGTATATACAGACCGTGCATGGAACATGTGCATGAGGCCTTACTTGTATATACACACCGTGCATGGAACATGTGCATGAGGCCTTACTTGTATATACACACCGTGCATGGAACATGTGCATGAGGCCTTACTTGTATATACAGACCGTGCATGAGGCCTTACTTGTATATACAGACCGTGCATGAGGCCTTGCTTGTATATACACACCGTGCATGGAACATGTGCATGAGGCCTTACTTGTATATACAGACCGTGCATGAGGCCTTACTTGTATATACAGACCGTGCATGAGGCCTTACTTGTATATACAGACCGTGCATGAGGCCTTACTTGTATATACAGACCGTGCATGGAACATGTGCATGAGGCCTTACTTGTATATACAGACCGTGCATGAGGCCTTGCTTGTATATACAGACCGTGCATGAGGCCTTACTTGTATATACAGACCGTGCATGAGGCCTTACTTGTATATACAGACCGTGCATGAGGCCTTACTTGTATATACAGACCTTGCATGAGGTCTTACTTGTATATACAGACCGTGCATGAGGTCTTACTTGTATATACAGACCGTGCATGAGGCCTTACTTGTATATACAGACCGTGCATGAGGCCTTACTTGTATATACAGACCATGCATGAGGCCTTACTTGTATATACAGACCGTGCATGAGGCCTTACTTGTATATATAGACCGTGCATGAGGCCTTAATTGTATATACAGACCGTGCATGAGGCCTTATTTAAAGGGATGTCTCATTATATAAAACAACCTTTTATTGAGCAGGACTCGTCCATCAGTACCATAGGCTCTACGCAAACATAGAACTATCTATACTTATGGTGCGTTTACACAGACAGATTTATCTGACAGATCTTTGAAGCCAAAGCCAGGAAACTACTATAAACAGGGATCAGGTCATAAAGGAAACCAGAGAATTCTACTCTTTTCAAATCCATTCCAGCTTTGGCTTCCAAAATCTGTCAGATAAATCTTTCTGTGTAAACGCACCCTTATGCTACGTTTACACGAAGCAACAATTCGCCCAATCGATCGTTTACCGATTCTGTAGCAACGATTTGGTTTTCATAACGAGCAGCGTTTAGACGAATAAATCGTAAGAAAATTCGTAAGAAAATTCGTAAGAAAAATCGTTATTGTGATCATTTTTAAGATCGTTTAAGCCGATCTTTTATATAGGGTGAATCTTTGAAAGACTTTACACGAAGCGATCTGCGAATTTTTAGCGAACGACGAACGATGATTTAAGAACATGTTAAAAGATCAAAATGAACGATTTTTCACTCATTGCTTGATCATTTGCTGTGTTTACATGGAACGATATCGCTCAATGCGATCGTTTTTGCGAAAATTCGAAAGATAATCGTTCCGTGTAAACGCAGCATTAGTTGTTCCACATTAGAAATGTGGTCCAGCCCCTTGGTATGTGCTTCTTACCTCCCGAGTCACTGATACTCCTCCTTTAGGGGCAGCTGAAAACAACAGCATAATCTGATCTCTTTGATCAAAAAAATCCTTCAGTGTCTTCTCATTCTGCTCATCCTCTACAAACTTTACCCAGCGATCTTCTTTGACTTTTAAGGTATGTTGCAGCCACCTTCCAATATGGGACACCCTATCATCTTGCCAGAAGGGAGGCACTGGCGGTTCCTCATCATCTATGTCCATTTTTTGCTCTCCAAAAATATGTGATCACCTATGGAAATATAAAACATATGGGTGGGTACTAACCTCCAGTCTGACTCCAGTCTCCAGTCACCTGTTCATTACCAATAAGCAAAAACTTTTATCAAAAGCTACATGTGAACACGATATACGTGTCTGAACAGGTACTAAAGAGAAAATGAAGCCGCGGCAACTCACCAGTCTGCAGAAAAACTTTTCTTCTTTATTGTAGGTACATAATAGAACAAGAAGACATCACAGAGGGGGGGGGGGGGGGGGGAATGGTGGGGGGACGGTCACACAGGCATGTGTAAGGTAGCGACGATCGTTTCGTGTGAGCTAGTCACACTTCATCTGGCTAACACGAAGTGTGAGAATCTATAAAATAGACATTGCCGCACATCCATGTGCTATACATTGTTACACAATGAAAATTTAGAACACCTATCAATCAGCTAGTTATCCCCTATACTTTGGATAGGAATTGACTTTTGACTGTGTAATAACTTTTTACTACATAACAAAGTAATGTCTGGTGAACCAGTAAAAATCTCATGTATACGGAGTCCTTCCTACTGGTCTAGCAGTTAGATTTAAACATGTCTGAAAAGTTTCTTCTGAAGACAGGTGGTGTCTGGCAGCGGCTTCGCTCTCCTTCCTCGCTCTATTAAAAACACAAGCATGCTCGGCTAGGAAAGACAGATGCTGGGTCAGGAGGCATTGTGATTGACCACATGGGTAGTAATGCTGTATGTATGACAACCGCCTTTTAAAGGGGGTTAACCAGGCTTACAAAAACATGGCAGCACTACCCTTGTCTACAGTATGGGTGCGGTACTGCAAATTAATTCCAACAAAGTAAAAGTAGGTGAACTGTAATACCACACAAAACCTATGGACTGGGGTGGTGCTGTTTTTGCAAGAAAGTAGCTGTGACCTGTCCCTTCCAACAAGGGAATATCATGGTAAGACAATCCTTTCGACCTAATGTCTGGTTGTGAAAAATAGTAAATTTAATGTTCTCTTTTAAGACTGATTCATATGTTCTATTTACATACGTCCACTTTTTATTCTTCTAAAGCACGCGCACACATTTCAAATAAAAAACAAGCACATGACTAAGCTTTCTAGGAATCTGGGATTCTTCAGCTGTTGCGAAGTACAACTAACAGCACAAGCTGACATGATGGGAGTTGTAGCTTTATGAGAGCTGGAGAGCAACAGGTGCTTTACGTTCTGTTACCTGGATGGTTAGTCTCGTCTGGAGCAGTCACAGAATACAATGACCTGAGGGTACAGATTTTGGATACACACACACCTGCCTAAAACTATCACTGCCTATCTAAGGAATAAACTAGACAGTGACCCCTCCTGTGAGAGGGTCCCATCCACAGCACCGTGTACCCCCCAAAAGTGTACAGGATGCCCCCACAAGTCACCTGCTCACCTGCTCCACGTGTGCACTGCTCTCCTCTACTCCACTCTGTCCATAACTCCAGGCTCCTTGGCAGCTTTTTATCTCTAATCTCTGCAGACAATTCACTATCTCACTGCTCCTAACGTCCCCAAATAGTGAGGCTTGGCTGTGAGCAGGCGTGCCCGGGATTATTACTTATTGCTGGGCACCAGGGAGCTGCAGCGGCGTCCTGTTTCCCTGGGACACACGTTTGCTGTGACTCACAGAGCAGTAAACATTCCCCCCCTCCTCCGCTGTCAGACATGGCATTTCCTCCAAGGCTACAGAGGATGCCTCAGAGCTCCTCTCCGGGCCTACAGTCATATACAGTGTTTGTTTATAGGTGCGGAACAGGGAACAAAGGAAAGAATTTATATATTATATATATAAATATATTTCTCTTATGCTGCGTTTACAAGGAGTGATAATTCACCCAATCGATCATTTAACGATTTTGAAGCAACGATTTGGTTTTTATAACAATCAGCGTTTAGACAAATAAATCGTTAGAAAAATCATTCGAAAATTTGCAAGAAAAATCGTTATTGCGATCGTTTTTAAAATCGCTTAAGCCCATCTCACACATAGGGTGAATCTTTGAAAGACTGTTTACACGAAGCGATCTGCAAATTTTTAGCGGACGAACGGCGATTTGAGAACATCAAAATGAACAATTTCTCGCTCCTCGCTTGATCGATTGCTGTGTTTACACAGACCGATTACCGCTCAAATGCGATCGTTATTGCAAAAATTCGAATGATAATCGTTCCGTGTAAACGCAGCATTAGTCTTGAATTCAGGTGTCTCATTCAGACCCATTACCACAGGTGTATAAGATCCAGCAGCTACCAATGCAGTCTGGCTTTGGCTGGGATCACACACAGCAGCTCTTTAGGTCACTGAAGATTTTGAGCTAAAGGCAGAAATGAATTGAATGTGAGATAGAACGGAATTTTCTGACATTTTCTTCTATTAGTGTAAATTACAATAGGCATTTTTCCACTCAATTTCAACATTGTGTGAACATAGCCTTTCTGTGTTTTCAATCCACTCCTGGATTTGGATTTGGTTGACCAAAATACTGAGCAAGAATACTCCTGCCGCTGGGTACTTACACAGTTCTCTGTGTGGGATCAGTTGTGTAAAAGGGGTTGTCCAGCGAAAATCTTTTTCCTTCAAATTAACTGGTGTCAGAAAGTTATATAGATTTGCAATTTACTTCTATTGAAAAATCTGAAGCCCTTCAGTACTCATCAGCTGCTGTATGTCCTGTAGGAAATGTTGTTATCATTTCAGTCTAAGGGTACGTTCACACTGGATAAAATAGGCGTAATTCCGCGGCGGAGAGTTTACGCCTGCCTCAGTGTGTCATAGCATCTCAATGGGAGAGTGCGTGCTCCTTCGCAGCTGCCGCTCTCCGCTCAGAGAAGTGACATGTCACTCTTTTGAGTGGAGAGCGGCAGCTGCGGAGGAGCGCGCGCTCTCCTATAGATGGGCAATAGGACACTGAGACAGGCGGGATTCCGCGGTGGAAAGTCCTGCCTGTTTTACTCAGTGTGAACATACCCTAAGTGGTAGGGACAGGGGTGACAGCAGAGAGCGTCAGACTGAAAAGAAAACAACATTTCCTGAAGGACATACAGCAGATAAGTGTGGGAAGACTTGAAAAATTTTGAAAATAAGTAAACTACAAATCTATATAACTTTTTGACAACAGTTAATTTAAAAGAAAATTATTTTAGCTGGATAACCCCTTTAAGGGCTTTTTACATGAGCCGATTATCAGCCAGAAGTGTTAATTAAAACACTACGGCAGCCAATAATCGGCCTGAGTATAAGTGACCAGCGATGCTGGTTGTCTGTTTGGAACCTGTTTTAAAATTTATCAGCCGCACACCATCCTGTGTAAATATGGTTATGTGCAAGTGAGAAAGATAAGGGGAAACTGACAGCACTGCTATGTTCCGTATTTATCCATGCTGTCAGTTTCCACATCAAAAGCAGTACACACTTTCCAGCCACGCTGCTTGTGATCCTGTATCTGGTTCTCTGGTCCTCCGGCTGCTGCTGTATCCTCAGGCCACTGCCTCCTCTGGAATGACTGACAAACAGAGGTGGCCAGGCCTGAAGATACTGCCTGCAGCTGAGGGATTGGGGAACCAGTTACCAGATCACAAGCAGCGTAGCTGGTAAGTATAGACTGCTGCTTGTGCGATTAGGAAACTGACAGCACGGATATTTACATATCTGTGCTGTCAGTTTTCAGGGCTGCATGAAAGATATAAGGATCGTTCGTGCAGCCCGGGCCCGTTAATTTGTTATGTTGTGTAAAAGCACTGCAAATGAGTGCTGATCTCGCTGATTTAGGGCCGTGACTTCTCCTCCCAAGGACCAGATCCAGTAGTGGGACTACTAGGGAGGGTTACGTTTGCTGGGCTCCACCGAGAGGTCGGGCAGGCTCCGCCACGGCGTCCTGGCTGACAGGTCCTCTTTAAGTTTACATTACTGCTTAATTACTGGCCTCATCTAAATCCATAGTACATTGGGATATCCCAACACAGCAAAATACGTCACACTCAAGATAACCATGGTTATATCTGTCTCGCCTTTAGCGTGACGTATAAGTCAAAATCTAGTATCATACAATCGCCTTCTGACGATTTGTGTACAGTCATGGCCAAAAGTTTTGAGAATGACACAAATCTTATATTTTCACATGATCTGCTGCCCTCTGGTTTTATGTGTTTTTCAGATGTTTTATCACATACAGAAATATAATTGCAATCATATTATGAGTAACAAAAGCTTATATTGACAGTTAGAATGAGGTAATGCAGCAAGTCAATATTTGCACTGTTGACCCTTCTTCTTCAGGACCTCTGGAGTTTGTTGGTTTTTGTTTGTCCACCCGTCTCTTGATGATTGACCACAAGTTCTCAATGGGATTAAGTTCTGGGGAGTTTCCAGGCCATGGACCCAAAATCTCTGTTTTGTTCCCTGAGCCATTTAGTTATCCCCTTTGCTTTATGGCAAGGTGCTCCATCATACTGGAAAGGCATTGTTGATGGCCAAATTGCTCTTGGATGGTTGAGAGAAATTGCTCTTGGAGGACATTCTGTTACCATTCTTTATTCATGGCTGTGTTTTAAGGCAAGACTGTCAGAGAGCCGATTTCCTTGGCTGAGAAGCAACCACACATGGTTTCAGGATGCTTTACAGTTGGCATGAGACAAGACTAGTGGTAGCGCTCACCTTGTCTTCTCCGAATAAGCTGTTTTACAGATGTCCCGAACTATCGGAAAGGGGATTCATCAGAGAAAATGACTTTACCCCAGTCCTCAGCAGTCCACTCCCTGTACCTTTTGCAGAATATCAGTCTGTCCCTGATGTTTTTTTCTGGAGAGAAGTGGCTTCTTTGCTGCCCTCCTTGAGACCAGGCCTTGCTCCAAGAGTCTCTGCCTCACAGTGCGTGCAGATGCACTCACACCTGCCTGCTGCCATTCCTGAGCAAGCTCTGCACTGCTGGTAGCCCGATCCCACAGCTGAAATCACTTTTAAGAGTCTTCCTGGCGCTTGCTGGTCTTTCTTGGGCGCCCTGGAGCCTTTTTGGCAACAATGGAACCTCTCTCCTTAAAGTTCTTGATGGTGCGATAGAATGTTGACTGAGGTGCAATCTTTTAGCTGCAATACTCTCTCCTGTTAGGCCATTTTTGTGCAGTGTAATGATGACTGCACGTGTTTCTTTAGAGATAACCATGGTTAACAGAAGAGAAACAATGATGCCAAGCACCAGCCTCCTTTTAAAGTGTCCAGTGGTGTCATCCTTACTTAATCATGACAGATTAATCTCCAGCCCTGCCCTCATCAATTAATGGAGCAATCACTGAAACGATGTTAGCTGGTCCTTTTAAGGCAGGGCTGCCATGATGTTGAAGTGTGTTTTGGCGGAAAAAGTTCATTTTCTAGGCAAATATTGACTTTGCAAGTAATTGCTGTTAAGCTGATCACTCTTTATAACATTCTGGAGTATATGCAAATTGCCATTTTAAAAACTGAAGCAGTAGACTTTGTAAAAATTAATATTTGTATCATTCTCAAAACTTTTGGCCATGACTGTAGACCCTGTTCCATGCCCCAGGCTTGGTATGAGATGTCCAATTTTACTTGCAATACAGAATGGATGACTATGTGACATTCTTCTAACCTGCTTATCAGTCCATGTAGATATTCACTTCTGTGCACCTCCTGTTGTCATTCCCCTTCATTGTTGGTGACACGCAATGCAGAACAGTCCTGGCATCCCTGCTGCTACTTCTTTGCCACCATTTTTAGTCAGACATTTCATGTAGAGCAGTTGTCCATCCCTGATCCCAAACCTAAACTAGACAAGAAGTATTCTTATGCTGCGTTTACACGTAACGATAATTGGCCCGATCGTACGATTAACGATGTCGGAGTAACGTTTTTTTTTTCATAACGATCAGCGTTTAGATGGTACAAAATATTGTATGGAAAATTCGTTTTGCGATCGCTTAAGCCTATCTTACACATTGGTTAAATCGGCGAACGACTGTTCACACGGAACGATCTGCAAATTTTTTGCAAACGATCAACGACGATTTGAGAACATGTTCAAAGATCAAAATGAGCGATTTCTCGCTCGCCGTTTGATCGTTCGCTGCGTTTACACGTACGATTATCGTTCGAATTCGATTGTTATCGCGCAAATTCGCACGATAATCGTTACGTGTAAACGCAGCATTACTTTTATCGCTTCCATCATCTGTAGTTCTTAAAAATATTTACAAATAAATAAAATGCTTAGATATTTAATAGATGCTGCTCCCTTAAAATAGATGCTGCTCCCATCATGCCTGGACAGCCAGGTGTGATGTTTATACTCCGACTCTAAATTATTTTTACTGAATAAAAGTCAACAAACAATACTAGAAAGTCAGGTAGTGGTCACATTGTGTAGTCACCTGACCAGTTTTGCACTCCCCTCCCCCCCCAGCTCACTAATGCACGTTTTCGTTGTAGCCCTTGTGATATATTATGACACCATGTCCGCTGAGTTATGGCGCCATTGCAATAGCTGATTAGAAATAATGCAGCAGCATTGTGTCTGTCACATTCGGGAGAGAAGTGTTCTTCTACCTTCACCAATTCTCTTCAGCGCTGAGTGACAGCTGCCAAAGTATATATCTATATATAACAGCCGTCCTCACCCAGAAGAGAGCACAAGGAGATGCTGCTTATTTTTATAAATTTTAAAAAAAAAATAATATAATTGTGTAAATTGAACAATATAATTTTTTTTCGTGCTCGGCAGAACCAGATAATATGATCATTTATATACAAAGAAAACATTTGGGCCCTGCTAAAATGGTATGACCAGGATTTCCTTGGAGGGGCTTTATAGAAAACTAACACTTCCTAGTTATTGGTCAACTGCAATCACATGAAGGGACTGTTAACTAGTCAGTCACTTAAGATTATTATTATTATTATTATTATTTTACTTTACTAAAGTGAGCACCACATTATAAACTACAGGGACTGTGATATGCACAGTCACAGGAGGATCAGCAGATCTTTATAGAGGAGAGTAGAGGTAGCAGCCAATCACTGAAGGATCGGAGGTCGGACAGAGCCTATGAAAATAATGTCAATATCAACAGTCTCCATCTAGTGGCCAGTGGTGAAAATAACAGCTCTTGGTATGGTATATTTTTCTGTGCAAACTTTATTCTAGCACTTTACAGTCATGTGATGGAAAACAGTTGTGCTGTACTACAGTCATGTGACCGCCCTATTTAATTCTGTTTTCCTTTGAAACGTTTGTCCTATTTTACATATTTCATTTGCTGTACAATCAAAGGGGTAATGTTTCTCCTTGAGTAGGGCACCAAAGGACGGAATAGTCCATTCAAGCTCCACCAGGATTTAAAAGAAAGTGCATGAAAGGTAGCTCTCTAGTGCCACTTATTGGAGGTTCCAATCCTGTAAGTCAGTGTTTGACTTTATAGTCTTAGGACATGCCCAGGAATTTAATAGCGGCCTGTGTTGTTTAACTTTATGACTCATTTTGTCTATAGCATGGCAGTATCCTTTGCACTGTTTATGATTGTTCTTTTGAGCATTGTATGTCAGTCTCTCTCTCTCTCTCTCTCTCTCTCTCTGTATGTATATATCTAATAATATGCATTTTTTTATAGGTATTGTGTAGCTTAGGAATGAAATATATTGCATTATATGACATCTATGATATTAGTTTTGCCTTTGAGCACAGATGCCATTTTATGTCAATTTAGGCTATGTTCACACAACGTATATTTTCTTAAAACCATGGCCGTGATAATTACGAAAATATACCTTAACTTGCTGTCTATGGGATCCTGGCCGGAGCGTATACACATGGTATACGCTCCGGACGGAATCCCTAGCGGCGCCACAAACAACAGACATGTCAGTTTTCTGCGGCCACTATTCATTGAATAGCGGCCGCATAAAACCCTATCAGTGCACACTATGGAGCGAGCGGCTCCAGACACCCGCTCCATAGTGTGCAGTGGAGAGTTCTAAAGCTGGCGCGCATGGATGCGTCCGCATCAGGACTCTGAGGCTACAAAGATCATCCGGCCGGTACTGCATCTTTTATGATCTGGTATGATCTTTTCAGAGACCGGCCGGGTCCGGGTCACGGAATGGCCGGTCTCATACGTTGTGTGAACATAGCCCTATGCTGCAGATATGCTGAATGTTTGTTGCAGATAACCCCTATTGAGTAAGGGCTCTATTACTTGGAAAGATTATCGTGAAAGAAAAACGCTATATTGTTCGAATTTAAGCAATAATCTTCCTGTGTGTATGAAGGCAACGATCAAATGACTTATGCTGCGTTTACACGGAACGATTATCGTGCGAAATTGCACGATAATGATTGAATTCGAACGATAATCGCATGTGTAAATGCAGCGAACGATCAAGTGACGAGCGAGAAATCGTTCATTTTGATCTTTGAACTTGTTCTCAAATCGTTGTTGGTGGTTCGCAAAAAATTCGCAGATCGTTCCGTGTAAATAGCCGTTCACTGATTAAACCTATGTGCGAGATAGGCTTTAGCGATCACAAAACGATCGCAAAGCGATTTTTCCGTACGATATATTCCGTCTAAACGCTGATTGTTATAAAAAAAAAATATTTCAAAATCGTTAATCGTACGATCGGGCGAATTATGGCTCCATGTAAACGCAGCATAACAAAAATTATCGCTCCATGTAATCGCATCTTTAGGTCCGACCTCAAAATGTCCGTGTATGATGGTAAATGATTTTAGGTTATTTACAAAACTGCTCGTTTGCAATAATTTATTGTTAATCTAAGGGGGAAAAAAACTGCTTTGTCTCATAGGACCCTAAGTCAAAATCTGTCAGGTCAGGTCAGGGTATATACAGGTGATGCAGGAGCAAATGCAGCCCTGACGCTGTCCCATGCCCACTGTCCCTGCCTATCTGGGCAATTTGGAGACATCCCCTAGCCTAATATAGGTGGAACATGACACGGGACAAATAGGAGATAAACTTGAGACAATTACGAGACAAGGACAAATACATACAATAACGGGTGGTCAGGAAGCTAGGGTCAAACCAGTAGAGGCCAGTACAAAGTTACTAGGAAATAAGGCAATGAGGAAAACCACAGTAAAAAAAAAAAACAGAGGACACAAATACAGATCAAGTCAGGAGACAGAAACATAGCCAGGGACACAAGCCAAAGTCAGGTTACCAACAGATCAAGATAGCAAATCACAGGGTAGGTGAAATGAGTATAGACACACTAATATACACTATACGCTACATCAGGCATAGTAAATGACTGAGTTATAAAGGAAACCAGGCCCGGTCTCAAAGGTGATTGGGGCAGACAGACAAGGACTTAAGAGAGGAGAATAGGAAGGTCAATCAGCGGCATGAAGTTAGCCATTTAGGTGCTGCTAGAAATCACTCCAGAAAATGCACGGGTGTTAACCAGACTTCAATCAACTAGCCCAAGGCAGAATCAACCCATGTTCACACTACAAATATACAGAATCATCCCAGCTGCGTCGTCAATAAGGAAGAGTGCCACCAAGGTGCGTTCTGGAGAGAAGCAGCACAATAGCTGCTTACAATATCCTTGGTTAAATTGTATTGTTGCTGATGCGGTTGCAGAAATGCTGCAGATCCACAGCAAAATTAGCAAAGCATTTGTCATGTACAGCCTTACCCTTACAGTAAAGTTACCGAGATTACCTTTTCCTTTGGGAGAAGTAGCAATTAAAGATTATCTAAAACAAGCCGAGCCTCTGAGTCTGAATAATGTGAACGACCTATTATTAAGTGCTATATCCCGGCTTACCTTTAAACATTTAATTAGTCTAATGTAAAGTACCTGAGCTTTCTGTTGTATATCAGTATCAATCTGCAAACACACTTCTGTTGCTGTGACATCTGTATTCTTGGGAACAAACCTCATCCCAGTGATTTTGTTCTACCAATCATCTTCGGTAATATCAGCAATCCCATTTAGGGCTCTTTTAAAATATTTGTATTTTTTTTTTACTCTCATAGAGAAGTCTGTGCAGAAAAATGTCATCCATGATGCTCTGTTTTGTTAAAAAAATAAAAATAAAATCCCAGTATCCCAAGACCATAATCTCGTGATACACTATGGCAACCACATAATGACTAATCACTAGATCAAAAACTATTATACACAGACCAATATACCCTAATACAGTCAACATGTAGTGACATGTGATCCAGCTCTACACTGGATCTGTATATAGGTGATTAGAGTGCAGTTATATCCAGTGACTAACAGGGGGCGTGTTCTCTGTTCAGGGGTGTTTTCTTTTTCTTTTCTTCTTCATCCAGCCTAGGACATCATTAAGACTTCTTATGGCCACAGCTCTTCTCTAAAGAATCTGCTAGACAAACATTATCTGTTTTTGCCCCAGGTCCATCTTACTTGGGCTCCTCTGTGCCCCTCTAAATTAGATAGACCCACTCTGTGGCACCATATAGCAGTTCCCATAAAAATAAAAATAAATTACTTACTACTCTCTTTGCTCAGACAGGCCTGTCTCTTTAAACCTTATTGTCACTCTGCTTTAATCTTAAAAATTTCAGACTAAAATGCTGCAGCTAGAGATCAGCAAACTTAAAGGGGTTGTCCAGCGAAAATTATTTTCTTTTAAATCAACTGGTGTTAGAAAGTTATATAGATTTGTAATTTACTTCTATTTAAAAATCTCAAGTCTACCCATACTTATAAGCTACTATATATCCTGCAGGAAGTGTTGTTTATTTACATTCAGAAACAGTGCTCTCTGCTGACATCTCTGGCCGAGTCAGGAACTGTCAAGAGCAGGAGAGGTTTTCTATAGGGATTAAGGGATCCTTCCTGCAGGATATATAGTAGCTTAAGTATGGGAAAACGAGATTTTTAAATAAAAGTAAATTACAAATCTATATAACTTTCTGACACCAGTTAATTTGAAAGAATTTTTTTTTTTTGTTGGACAACCCCTTTAAAGTAATTTTGGGTTTACGCAAACCTTAACACTTGGTATTTGAATCTCGGTGGCTGGAGAAGATGGATGCAGCCCTAAAGCTGCCTGAAAAACATGGATACAGCTAAACCTGTCCATGGTATTAGGATCTGAGCCTGTCCACCATTATCTCATTAATGTTGGGTTTAACCCTTTCCCGCACGAGGACGTAACTGTACGTCCTCGTGCGGGCGTTCAGAGCGGGGCCGGGCGGCGACCCCGCTCTAAACCGCCACGATCCCGGATGCCACGTGTAGCCTGGGATCGTGGCTATTAGCGGGCATGGTCCGATCGCCGTGCCCGCTAATTAGATAATCAGAGGCAGCTGTCAAAGATGACAGGTGCCTCCGATTACCGGATTCAGCCGTTCCCTGCTGTCTAGTGGGGGAGATCGCTCCTCCGTCCCGGAGGAGCGATCTCCGTTACTGAAGCCGGCCGGGGACCTCTCCAAGATGGCGCCGTCCCCAACTCAGCACTTGTTTGTTTTCGGCTGCAGCAGCCGAAAGCAAATGAGTGCCAATCTCATTGATCTTTGCTGTATAACTATACAGCAAAGATCTCAATGACAGATCAAAGTGTATATACTAGAAGTCCCCCAGGGGGGCTTCTAGTATATGTGTAAAAAAAATAAAGTGTTGTTATCAATAAAAAGCCCCCTCCCCTAATAAAAGTCTGAATCACCCCCCTTTTCCCAGGTTATAAATAAAAGTAAATAAATAAACAAACATGTTTGCTATCGCCGCGTGCGTAATCACCCGAACTATTAATTAATCACATTCATGATCTCGCACGGTAAACAGCGTAGGCGCAAAAATATCCCAAAGTGCAAAATTGCGCATTTTTGGTAGCCTCAAATCCAGAAAAATTGTAATAAAAAGTGATCAAAAAGTCGCATATGCGCAATCAAGGTACCGATAGAAAGTAAACATCATGGTGCAAAAAATGACACCTCATAAAGCCCCATAGACCAAAGGATAAAAGCGCTATAAGCCTGGGAAGGGAGCGATTTTAACGTATATTTGTTAACAATGGTTTGAATTTTTTACAGGCCATCAGATAATGGAAAAGTTATACATGTTATATATCGTTTTAATCGTAACGACTTGAGGAACATGTAAAACATGTCAGTTTTCCATAGGACACACGGCGTAAAAACACAGTCCCCCCAAAGAAAAAGAATTGTGTTTTTTTTTCAATTTCACTGCGCATATAATTTTTTTCTGGTTTCGCAGCATATTTTATGCAAAAGTTCAGCCTGTCATTGCAAAGTACAATTAGTGACGCAAAAAATAAGGGCTCATGTGGGTCTGTAGGTGTAAAAATGCAAGTGCTATGGCCTTTTAAGCACAAGGAGGAAAAAACGAAAACGTAAAAACGAAAATTAGCCTGGTCCCGAAGGGGTTAAGGACCAGGGGGATATTCAGTGGAATGGACACTAATGCAAGTTCTAGTTTAATTTGAACTTAGAACAAAAATGATCCAGCACTGGTTGAAGACACAAATCGTTGAGTTTATTCAGACTTCACCATCAGTGTACACATGAACTCCAGTCCCTGGAAAACGCTGATGCATTTCGGGTGCGTTAACTATGCATCCTTACTCATGGATAGCTACCCCCAGTCTGCTCCAGTCCATACGGTGAGCAGGAATTTAACCTGAACATCCCGAAGGCTTCACAATCTCTTAGCCTCCTTCGCATGTCGCCCCCTCTGGTTGATTTGTATACCTTCTCCATAGCCATTACCTGCAAAGTCTTTACTGATCCCGCATGTAATTCCAAGAAGTGCCTCGAAGCACCTGACAGGTACAGGGTGCTAGGGTGTAAAATGTCATACAGATGTTCATTAATTCCCACCTTTAGTCTACGGCTGGTACATCCTACCTAGTGTTTATGGCATTCAGTACAGTGGATCAAATAAATACCATCAGAGCTGTTACAGTTTAGGTAAGTGTTAATTTTTTTTTTATTTTGAGTTTCTGTATATTATCATCACTTTTGTGTTTGTGCATGTTTTGTAAGGGACATGGACACATTTATAGAAACCCTTCATATCCAGCCAAATTTTGTTGTTGATAACTTTTTTTGGCATGGACGGAGATCATTCACTCCCAATGGTACGTGCTGTATACGATACAACATTTACCCCTAAAACAAGTATCAGGGGGGTCCTGCCGGTCTCCGCGGTCACGGGGATAGGTAAGTTAGTACTTGTAATCAATTTCCCGGCTGCAGGTTTTTATAATCCGTCAGAGTTCTCCTTTAATCATTCAGTTAGTGTATCCTCTTTGTTTTAGCCTCTGACTACAGATAGAGTTTTGTATAATATAATCATATGGGGAACTAAAGTTTCTCCTTATTCGTGTTATTTTACCTACCGAAATAGACTGAACTGTATGTCTCAGATGACAACTACATACATGAAGAGTTGTGCTTCCAGATACAGGTTTTCTATGTGTGCAGGTATCTACTATTTGTTCATCGTGGCCTGTTAATTTTAGTTCCAGAAAGACAACACTAGAAACATCACTGTACGATGTGAACTTTAGTCCCCATACATTATTAATATAAATCACATATTCAGTCTTTTCCTCCGAGTTGCCCTTTCATACAAGTAGCAGGTCAACTATAAATCTTCCGTACCATCCTATAGATGGAATGTAGGGATTACTAACTGTAAGGGTGCCTTCACACCTACCGACTCGCAGTAGAAAACTCCCTGCGAGTTTCTGCTACGAGCCGAGGTCCTGGAAGCCCCCTATCACTACATATTACTATTGCCCAGCCGTAGCCACTGATTGGCTGGGCGGCAGAGCGGGACCCCGTGCAGCCAGAGCCAGGTAATGTATGGAGACAGCAGTGCGGGACCGGTGCGGGAGCCGAAGGGGTTAAGGGGGCGGCTGCATTACATACACGCAGCGGTCTTTCAGACCACTGCTTGTATGTAGTGGTAAGGGCCTTCCAGGACCTCTGCTCGTAGCAGAAACTCGCTGCGAGTCGGTATGTGTAAAGGCACCCTAAAGATGAATTTTTCTTCCCAATGAGACATTATTAGGTTGGGTATTGATGGTTAATATTTGACACCTGTCGACACCCCACTAAGTATTTATTCTGACACATAAAATAATTATGATTCATTAGATACCAAATCTCCATTTTCATGAACATTTACAAGTCCTCACTGTAAGGGTACTATTACACGGAACGATAATCAGCCAATTCGGCCGATTCTCGCTCCGTTTAATAAATACAATGATCAGCCGATGACAACAATCATTGTCTGATCGTTGATATAGGTTTGAACCTATAATTGTGTAATAGCGGTGTGCGGCAACTGACCATATATATTACCTATCCAGGCTGCAGGGCTCCTCTAGCGGTCTTCTTTTCCCCGAGTCCCGCTCGCTCCAGCTTAAGAGCGGCCTGTCCGAACTGAATGGCGCTCAGCCAATCACAGGCCGGGACCGCTGCGGTGTCTGCAGTGGGAGCGAGACATCAGGGAGTCGAGAGCCAGAGAAGCAAGCTGTAGCAAAGGCAGGTATAGTATAAGCCCGGCAGCGGTGTGTTAACTGGGCAGGGGCTACATTCTCAGGGTATGTGCACACTGAAGAAAACCAACGGAGGACTTGCAGCAGATTATGCTGCTTGTCCCGGCACACTTCCCCTTCACTTTCCGCCAGTGCCATAGACTCCATTCGATGGTCAGGCAGATTCCGCCCTATGCCAAAAGAATGGATGGGTTCATTCTTGGGGCGGAGGCCAGAATCTGCCTGCCCATAGAATGGAGTCTATGGCACAGGCGAAGAGTGAAGTGGGAGCGCGCGGGGACGTAAGTCCTTTGCGTGTTTTCCTCTGTGTGCACATACCTTCACAACGGAATTAAATTCCGCTGCAAGAATGTAGAGCCATAGGAAATGACAGGACACAACGTCTTAGTGGATTTTGCTGCAGAACACACAGCGTGAAATACTCTGCAATGCAGTATGTGTAAGACTGGCCTCAGAGTTCTTTATAGTTAGATCTTGTATATCTTTTAGTTCCTGTTGATCCCTTTTTTGTTCTCTGGTGAGGTTTCCCATATGACAGACACTTATGGTGCGTTTACACGTAACGATTATTGTACGAATTGGCGCGATAACGATCGAATTCGAACGATAATCGTACGTGTAAACGCAGCGAACGATCAAACGATCGTCGTTCGCAAAAAATTCGCAAATCGTTCCGTGTGAACAGTCGTTCGCCGATTTAACCAATGTGTGAGATAACACGAATGTTCCGTACGATATATCGTACTGTCTAAACGCTGCTCGTTATGAAAAAAAAAATTGTTACTCCGACATCGTTAATCGTACGATCGGGCCAATTATCGTTACGTGTAAACGCACCATTATATCAGCTAATTGTGCCAGGTCCCAAAATACTAATTCTTGGAATTTGTCTATTTGCTGGACCTTTGTCTGTACCGGATAGTACTGGGGATTTTTTATTTAAAATCCCTCCAATTTATTTTGTGTTGCGTCCTTAACATGACTTTCACTTTCCACTTCATTTTGATATTTAATCCCTAGTTGCTCCTGGAACATGAAAAATATTTTTCCTTTCCGATATCACAATTTGTGTTCCATGCCGTCTTCTAGAAATGTTTTCTCAAAGTAAGGTCACATATAAATTTATTAATGTCCATGATGGTAGTAAACAGATCAAATGATTTTGTGGGTGCAAAATTTAATCCTAATAGTTTTAAAATACTTATTTTTGTGCATTGGTTAATATTTTTGATGAAAGTTAATACTCAATCCAAGATTACTTCCTCTTTACTGTTTTCCGTACTGGTGTTTCGTGTAGATTTCCTGTTTTCTTCCTCCTCTGATATGTTTTTGGCCTCGTTACTTTTTTTTAGTTTTATAGTAAGATAATCCTCCTTGTACTGAACCTGTATCGGACCCTGTAATAAATTCCACAGTCTCTTTCTGAGGAATTTTCTGAGGAGCTAAAATTAAGACAAGTAGATAGTAAATAAGGTTGAAAGAAGACAAGAGTCCATCAGGTTCAACCTAGGGAAATCCTACTGTGTTTATCCAGGGAAGGCAAAAACCCCCAAGAGGCAGACGACAATTGCCCCACCACAGGGAGAAAACTCCCTCCTGACTCCAATGGCAACCAGAGCAATCCCTGGATCAACGTATCACCGGAAATCTAATGCCCCTAACTTGTAATATTATATTATTCAAGAAAAGCATCAAGACCTCCCTTAAACTTATTTAATGAATCAGCCATGACAACATCATGTGGCCAAGAGTTCCACAGTCTTACCGCTCGTACAGTAAAGAACCCGCGTCGATGCTGATGATGAAATCTTTTCTCCTCTAGACGTAGAGGATGCCCCCTTGTCATGATTACAGACCTAGGAGTAAAAAGACCACTACAAAGATCTCTGTACTGTCCATTCATATATTTGTACATTGTGATCAGATCGCCCCTAAGACGTCTTTTTTCTAGTGTAAATAACCCCAAGCTTCATAACCTGTCCTGGTACTGTAACCCACCCATTCCCTTAATGACCTTAGTTGCCCTCCTCTGCACCCGCTCCAGTTCAGCTGTGTCCTTCTTATATACCGGTGCCCAAAACTGTACACAGTATTCCATGTGTGGTCTGACCAGTGATTTATAAAGAGGTAAAACTATGTTCTCATCCTTAGCATACCTCTTTTGATGCATCCCATTATTTTATTAGCCTTGGCAGCTGCTGCCTGGCACTGATCACTAAAGTTGAGTTTACTGTCCACCAATACCCCCAGGTTCATTTCGGTAGTTGTTTCACCCAGTGTTTTATTATTTAGCACATAACTGTACTTATTATTTCTACGGCCCAAATGCATAACCTTACATTTATCCACATTAAACTTCATTTGTCATTTCACCACCCAAGCCTCCAGCTTCTCCAAATCCCTCTGTAATATGATATTATCCTCCGCTGTGCTAATTACTCTACCCAGTTTAGTATCATCTGCAAAAATGGAGATTCTACTCTGTAGCCCCTCTACAAGGTCATTAATAAAAATATTAAAAAGAAGTGTACCCTCCACTGACCCCTGTGGTACCCCACTAGTAACTAAAACCCAATCTGAATATGCTCCATCAATGACCATCCTCTGTTTTCTATCACACAACCAGTTACTTACCCATTTGCATATGTTTTCCCCCAGTCCCAGCATCCTCATTGCCTTTGAAAAGTCCAGATACACAACATTCACAGCCTCCCCCCGGTACAGTCTATAACTTACCTCTTCATAGAAGCCGATCAGATAAGTCTGACAGGACCAATCCCTCATAAATCTATGCTGGTGCAGCGTCATAAGATTATTTTCATCAAGATACTCCAGTATAGCATCTCTTACAATCCAATCAAATACTTTACCTACTATAGATGTTAGACTTACGGGCCTGTAGTTTCCAGAATCACTCTTTGACCCCTTTTTGAATATTGGTACCACATTAGCTATGTGCCAGTGCTGTGGAACAATCCCTGTCGTTATAGAATCTTTAAATATTAGAATATCGGTCTGTCTAACACAGTACTTAATTCTTGCAAAACTCTAGGATGGATACCTTCTGGGCCTGGTGACTTATGGATTTTAATGTTTTTACGGCGTCTCCCCACTTCTTGTTGTGGTAGGCAGATGAGATTTATGGGAGGATTTACATTACCTCTAGTCATGTCATCTGTTATGGGATTCTCCTCTGTGAATACAGTAGAGAAGAATGTATTTTATAGATTGGCCTTTTTCCTCTTCCCCCCTCCACCATTACACCCAGATTATTTTTGAGGGGACCAACAACATTTTCGGTTTTAAGTCTTTTGTTGTTTATATAGGTGAAGAACATTTTGGTGTTTTTTTTTACTTTCTGTGGCTATCCTTCTTTCTGTTGCTATTTTTGCTTCTTTTATTTGCTTTTTACACATTCTATTCTTCTGTCTATAATTATAATAATAATCAATGCTTCCCCACTACCTTCTTGTTTTAGTAGTCTGAATGCTTGTTTCTTATCATTTATTGCACCCCTTACAGCTGAAGTAAACCACATTGGATTTCTCCTATTTCTACTACTTTTATTCCCATATGGTATGTGTCGTTCACACGATTTACCCATGTTTTTCCTGTTGCTTTATTTCTGCATTTTTTATACTTTTTGAGGATGGACTTTGGTGTAGATGGATCTCACTCTCACCTGCCCACTCATAGACTTGTTGATGTCTATACTAAACAAATCCCTTCTAACTTGTCAAATACTTTAAGAGATTCTTTGATGAGTTCCACCATAATGACATCAGCTGAGTAACACCCGGCATGCTGTGCGACCAATATACCTGTACTTCTACTGAGAGCAGACTGTGGGTAGCTAGCCATGAGTAAGGGTGCATAGGTAACGTGGTTGCCCCCAATCGACTGATACCTCCAACATTGGTCTGAAACCTCTGGAAATGTGTGGTGGACAAGTTCTGGAGACTGCGCTGGATCAATGAGGAAAATAAGGTTTGTGTTGTTCACATTTTTTCTGTTTGCAGGTTTCCGGGATCATTTTGCACTACAGGAGACTTAGAGGGCTATATCGCCATATTTTTCTAACCTTAATAAAATAGTAAACGAGGGGTTTGGGGGTGTTTTTATTTCACTAATTCTCCTTGCCCTGCTGCTGATTTTCTGAACTCGCTGCAGCCACAGGCAATGTCATCAGCAGGACCAGGAGAACATGTCATCAAGTAGACACAGGGGCAAACAGAGCATCAGTGCTGGACCAGGCAGGTGTGGTAGTTTTTCTCCACAGTTGTCTGTGGTGTCCCACTAGGGGTGTTGCTATTGTATACACCCTTCGCAAAAGTCTGTACTTTTTGTGGTCTTATTATAGTGAAAGTATTATTGAGTTCACAACTAGATGTTGCTGTATTATGTATTGGTATGTGGAAGCTGCACAGCTGAAGGATCACAAGGGGTTTTTGGGTTTGTGTTACCAGAATCTGTAGACCAGTAGGATTTCTGGTTTCTTCTTTCACCTCTCCTCTCTGTTCTTCTTTTGCACTCTTTTCACCCAATCACAGCGCACCCTACATGCTGTAGAGGAAGTTAGTCCACGGGTGGGGAAGGAGCAAGAGCTTTTCGTTGAGGACAGTGTGGAGAAAAGACGCAAGCTAGATAGTTTTCCACAGTGGTCTCTGGCCCTCTGCCAGGTCCCCGTAGTTCTGTCTTAGCCAGTACCCCACATGGGTAGGAAGCAAGATAGCACAGTTACCAACCCTCCCACAAGTACCCACACAAAGCACTATGCGGTGTTAAACCTCGCAGGAAAGCACTAGCCAAAAGATGACCTCAACCCACGCCGTGGACAAGGAGAAGTAACAGTGCAGGACAGTATCCACTATAGAGTCAAAGAGCTAGGAACTGATCCGGGTGGAGCAAAGTTGCAATAAGCCTATGAACTCCATCTCGCAGCGCGGGTGTCAGCAGGGAACCCTCAGCATTCCGCTCAACCCAGGTAACAAGGTCTGGGGCCTGTGTCACCCATTAGTACGGTTCGGACAACGCTAGTGGGCATAGGAAGTCAAAGGTAAATACATGGGCACAGGTGTTCTTCTTCTACAAGTATTCTATTGTAACTTCCAACATCCCGGCAGAGTACATTACTATATGGGTTGAGACTCTCACTGCATCCTCTTCTCTGCTACTCTACCTCAACACAACTATCTCCTACTCAGTACTTATCTCACAGATCTGGTTGTCTTATGTTCAAGTCTTTATTGGAACTCTGTCAAGTGTTTTTATCAAAGATCGTCTGTATTAACTGCTGCACTTTTACAAGTAGTAAACTAACTCAACGTTATCTCAAGAGTCTGTGATTACTCAGCACCACCAACACAGCCTACACACCGCAACCTTGGGACAATTTCCCTTTCTGTGGGTGGAGAGTACTATCCGGGAGGGTCATTACACAGCTCTGGCCACCTGTGACTAGGTCATCTGTGACATTATCCCAAGGGAGTTGGTAGCAACCCGGCAGGACACCGACTACAGAGGAAAAGGGTACAACCAGCCTTACTCACTAAAACAGGCGTCACATCTTTGTGCCCACCAGGCACTGGCATCACATGACAACATAATAAGGTCCGGCTGTACCTTGGTCATCCACCACAGGAGTGGTGTCACACTACAAGTGACCGGCCGTCCCTCTGATATAACACCGGGGGTACACCACTTTTTTTTTTAAGCCTAATTTGCATAGCACTTTAGCATAGGTTCTTCATATGTGTAAAGCTGGTGATGGGTTTACAGCAGCATCCTGTGTTCTGTGGTTCTTATAGTTACGGTCTGCTAATTACTGAACACTCTTGTACTGAAGAAATTCTCCTGGACTGCTGACTATGCATTGTTGCCTGACCCCCTGGTAACTTCTGTTAAACCACACATGTAACCCTGCCTCCAAAAGGCTAACAACATTTTTGGAAAAAAATACAACTTCATGACCTGGAGATCTGGAGCTGTCAGTGCATGCTCGTAGTTTCCCAAAAAGAATCAGTGGAGACCAGACAAGGCATTCTCATCACTGGAATAAGCACTCCCTATACAGAAATGTAGGGGCACTACATGGTATGAAACTGCAACGTACCCCCCCCCCCCCCCTCTAAATTCTACAAGAGGGTATCCAACAAATGCTTAACTTGAACTTCCAACAGTTGGTTGCAGCATAGACAGTTTTGCTGGTAATGTTGTGTAATGTGAACAGTGACTGGTTACAACAGGGTTGTTTTAAACCCATTTTTCCTTACTATGTTTGTAAGCGACATAGGAGAAGACGAAGTTGGTAATGTAAACACAAAGGTGCAATATGGGTTATTGTTCCTGAAGGTGTCTGTCGTATGGAAAATTTAGTTTTACTAGAGTAGTGGTAAAAACTGCAGTTTAATATTTTCAAATGTAAAATAATGATAAGTATTGAATAGGTAACTCAGAGTTAGTGAAAACTTCAGAAGAGAAGGATTTCAGGGTAGTGCAATATTTAGAACTGAAAATGTGACCACTATAAGCCAATTATAGGGAATAAATTCATCATCAGTGAAGATTTTGTTTGAACCTAAAATAATCTAATCACATTATGACATACGTTAATGCTATCAATTCATGTCTTCGTGGGTGCACAGGAGCACACAGCTTTGTAAGTTGTCCCCTTCCTTTATGGCTACTACTAGAGATGAGCAAACTTACAGTAAGGTCAGGTTCATGCAAATCTGATTGCTCAGCATTTTAATCCTGCAGATTGAAGAAAAATAAAAACAATAATGATGATGATGCGTGATTCAAATGCTGAGTAATTAGGTTAGTTACTAAATTAGTTCCAGAGATGTAATGTGTTTTACACTGAAAAACACAGGAAGCATTTTTGGACAACAAATTTCACATAATTTTATTTCCAAATCCACGATAAAGAACAAAAGTTTATACAAATCAGCACTGTAAAAATGACAAGTTAGAGGCTATGCTGGCAATATGTAAAGGGAAACCATTGTTTCCAATTCCTCTTAATTATTTTCCCCTCAAAAAATGTACAATAGGCTTTAAAAAAACATCTCTTGCAAAACATTTATTCTAATTTTTGTTTTTCAAAAATGGTGTCCAATCGAACGTCTGGTGCCTATCAATATATGAGAGCGATGGATGGATGAATGTTAGCGCTCACCCCTTTGACATGCACAGAAGGTATTGAAATTAAATACGAATAGAGTTGCAATAAAAATGTCCGAAATTGAAAAAGTTGGACCAAGCATGCTTCCTCACATGTGACAAAGTTAAACTTTCATCCTACAGCAGAAAAAAGGTGATAAATAATTTAATTTTCTAAAGCAAATTTCTGCAGCACATCCACATGACAACTACTCAAACAAAAAGAAATAACACTGATCTTCTAAACTTGATAAATATATATGAACAAATAGATAAAGGTGTTTGTATAAAACAGTGGCATACAGGTAGACAGTGAAATGACATTAAGATATTCACCTTGACAGGCAATAAAACTACCGCAGCTCAAGCTATATCAAATGCCAGGCTACATGATCAGCTCTTTTTTTTTCTTCCCTAAAATTAACTAATTTGATTAGGGATGGTCCGAACCTGCCGAGGTTTGGGTTCGTATGAACCCGAACACTTGGCAGCAGATTCCCGCTGTCTGCCCGCTCCGCGGAGCGGGCGTATCCAGCGGGAGTAACGCCTGAAAAACTGGGATAGCCTATGGCTATGGCTGTATCCCAGTTTTCCAGGCGGTCCTCCCGCTGGATACGCCCACTCCACGGAGCGGGCAGACAGCGGGAATCATTACCGAGGGTTCGGGTTCGTACTCGGTTTGGACCATCCCTAAATTTGATTTAATTTTAAAGGGGAACTCCTAAGGAAGAGTAAAAAAAAAAAAAAAAAAAAAAAAAAAAGTCAGAAAGTTATACAGATCTGCAAACTACTTCTAGAGGGGTGGCTTTACTCACACAGCTTTTGTGTGGCATTTTTCTAGCCTTCGAAAAAACACCAGGAAAGATTTTCTTTTTTTTCTTTTTCCAGACGAACACAAGGACTCCATTGAACTCTACGGGAGAAACATCAGAGTTTGCAGTTTTTGCTCAAATAGACGCCATGGAATATTTTTTTGCAGTTCTGGTTAACATTAAAAGCTGTGTGAAACCAGCCTTAAAAAAAAAAATCACAAGTCTTTCAGAACCTATTAGCTGCTGTATGTCCTGCAGGAAGTGGCGTGTTCTTTCCAGTCTGACACTCTGCTGCCACATCTGTCCGTGACAGGAACTGTCCAGAGCAGTAGCAAATAACCCTAGCAAACCTCTCCTTTCTTTAAACAGTTCCTGTCACCAACAGAAGTTAAAGTAGAGAGCACTGTGTCAGACTGAAAAGAATACATCACTTCCTGCAGGACATACAGCAGCTGACAAGTACTGGAAGGCTTAAGATTTTAAAATAAAAGTAATTTACATCTCTGTATAACTTTATGACACCAGTTGATTTAAAAAGTTTCTCCTCCAGAGTGCCCCTTTAAATGAGATTTTAACACTTTGACCTTTTAGGTTCATCTTTAGCACTATATTAAAGCATTCTCCTTACTTACATTGTAGGCTGTGATCGATTTCACGATTCGATGTTTATAGGGATACAATGATGATATTGGTGGGCTACATGCATGCTGCTGGCATAGTTGCTCTGGCACGGCTGGCATTTTCCATGTTGCTGGAGCAGATGGACAATTTGCTTCCTACTTTACTAGACGGCATCAGTGTCAATGATTTCTACTAACCTGACTGACTACATTGCTATCATAGGTTTTACCGCACACATATTCTGCTTTAGTTTATTAGGCAGGAACCTAATCTCGAATGTATATAATGGCTGTGATTTAAAGCAGGGGATCAAAGTTAAAAAAGCCGGGAAGATCGGTGACCATGAATACAAACATTTAGTTAAACTAATGTACTGAACAGAACAGCTACTCCTGAATGTAATAACACAACTAACATTGAAGTGTACCTTATGATCCCAGCTCACAGTACCCCCCTAAGCTTCATATTGATGGCACTCATACTGAACTGAATGGGGGTGTAATACACATGCCTATTACAGCCTCATTCAATGCAGAGGAAGGGCCTATGAACATGTTAAAAATATCATAAGCCAAAGTACACTTTAAGTGCTCAAAAGACAACAAAACAAAAACAAAAAAATATTTAACATGCAAACTAAACATATGCATTATGGTGCCTGTGTGTACATATGAGTCGGTAACTACTACTCCAGCTAACACAAACCTAAAAGAACAGCTTTATCATACATTGCACCAGAATATATACAAAAGTCGAAGTTATTATTACCTTTGCTGAGTGATTTGATATCAGGTCTATGAAAATAAATATTGTATCTGTGTGGAGCCTTGTCTAATACCGTGGTCTATTTCACAAATGATACTTATATCTGCTGAACATTGCAATAATTAAAATAACAATATGCATGTGTATATATATATTGTATATACATAAATACATACACACAATCACGCACACACCTATTCACACACTTGCTCTGTTGTCAGAAGTGCCATCATTAGTCTCACCAATGCTGACACCACTATATAAATATACCCATTAAGGAAACAGAAGAGAAACAGACGTGCAAATCTTCAGCTCGGAATTTGCATCCTCCTAAAATTACTTTTGGGTTTTCGTACGTTTTTCTGACGTTTTGACAAAATGGTAGATAAAAGTTTTAAGTGTCCAATTTAAAAACTTTTTTTTTCTCGGAGGGATCCTGCTTATGACAAGCAAGCCCCATCCTTGATTTTTAAGTGTTGGCTTCTATGGAGACAAAAAAGCAAGGAAGAAGCCACAAACCACACAAGCAGAAATGCGGTGCTGATCATGGAAAAAAAAAAAATATTATTTTTTTTTTTTACATATGGCTCTCTGATGACCCAACTAACCCTTGATTACAAGAAAAAAACCTGTTAAAATGACATAGAAACCAGATACACCTAAGTACTGTATGTCAATGAAAATTTCTGATTGACGTTAGTTGTGCTTCTAGAAATTGCAACTATATGCAATATTTTTTGGGGAGTTTTTAAATAAAATAAAAATAAAATTGAATGCTGCACTGTCAAGTAATCCTTATACTATGTGAAAAACACATAAGATTTAGTGCACTCTTCCAGTCAAGCCTGCAGCCATTGCTTTTTATATGAATCATATATGTGGGATATAGCAATTCTACTAAACCAAAGCAAAAACAAAAAACAAAAAAAACAAAAAACTAAAACCATGGAATGTAGAAAGAACTGACAGGTAGCATCAAACTATATGCAGCTTGCATAATTTTTACATTACATCTATATAAATAAGATTTTCTGAAAGTTTTGTTTAAATATCAGCTCTCCATACAAAATTACTTCTTTGTAAAGGTAACTGCAGACTACTTTTTGCTACCATAAATACAAACTGATTGTATGGCCATTTACAAACAGGGTTTGTAACATATTGGCCCTGAGTCTATCCTTATTCATTTACTTATATGGTTCGTCACAAAAACCTCCATTTTTTTTTAGAGAAAGATGAATGAAAATGCATTAAAACTTGAAGGCTTTTCTTTTTTCCTTTTTACAAAATGTAGAGTATGTGATGCAGATAAAATATCATCGCTTCCTATTGCCTAATAATAGAAAATGGATATTATTCACAGCTTCATCTGCATTAGCTTCATCCCATTATCCTTGGAATATTTAAAAGGAACAAAAACTGATTACCTCTGAATTGTTCACAATTCTGTAAATCCATATATTTAAGTGCTGCGCAAAAAAAAAAAAAAAAAAAAGAATTGTGACATTGTTCAAAATCCATCTATGTTTGTGGAAACGTTTGGGGTGGCTGGGTTCGAATCTTGAGAAATGGCTGCGACTGTGACGATTCTTGGAGAACCAAGGACCCCGGTGACGGATGCGTCCAGGTCCCCTGAGGTTACAATAGCCAGGGCCGTCCCACCTCCCTTTTTGTTTTGGTGGGTTTTCACATGCTTAGAGAGGTGATCACTCCTCATGAATCTCTTTGAACATTCCGGACACTCGAAACGTTTTTCACCTAAAAAGGAAAACCATTTGAAGAACGAGAAAGGTCATCAAATATTTTTTTTTTTTTTCACCTTGAAACGTCAATCTGTATAGAGGTATATATAGACCACAGGTACAATGTGTGAACTACCCAATTATCCCATACAACTGTCTTATACACTTGGTGACATCTTCCGGTTTAAAGACTTCCCACATACTACCTTTCTCAACCCCATCATGTTGTAGAATGGGTTGTCAAATTTATTTTTACTTGTCCACAAATTCGATTGCGGGGGTTCCGACCTCTGGGCCCCCTGGAAATCTCTAGAACAGCACCCGGACTTCTTTGTTTTGAATGAAACCACGGGTCAGTGTGTGACCCACTGCTCCATTTATTCTCAACAGAGTCATTAGAGGTATCAGATTGTTGTACGTACCCCAAGGTAGGTGACAATAAAGAAAGCCAAACATTCCTCAGCTTTCTGAAGAGAGAACCTCTTTTAGTTTAAGCTCATGATTTTGCTGAAGAAACTCATGACTTTCCCTTGCAGTAGTCATCATATTAATTATTTATATCCCCCAAGGGCCCTTCCACACTGAGTAAAAGAGGCTGAATTTAAGAGAAAAATTCTGCCTATCCTATTTCTTCAATGGGATTTCTCTTGCGCCTCTCCTCTCCGAGAATGAACATGTTCATTCTTTGAGTGGAGAGGAGAGACGCTAGAGAAATCCCATTGAAGAAATAGAACAGGCAGAATTTTAAGCGGAATCCACCGCCCAAACTCCGCTCGTAAATTCAGCCTTTTTTTCTCCAGTGTGCAAGGGCCCTAAGGGCGGGTTCACACTACGGAATTTTCGCGGACAATGTTCGCGGAATTCCGTCAGCTGTCCGCCCGCACATCTGGGCGCCTTTCTGCCGGCCCCATAGACACCATTCTATGGGCCGGCGTATTCCGCTATACGCTGAAAGAAGTGTCATGTCACTTCTTTCAGCGGATCGCGGAATACGCCGGCCCATAGAATGGTGTCTATGGAGCCGGCAGAAAAGCGCGTGCCCGTGTGGGCGGACAGCTGACGAATCCCACGGACATTTTCCGCGAGAATTCCGTAGTGTGAACCCGCCCTAACAGGGTAATGTGCAGTAGCTTCAGAAGGAAACTCTTAAGCCAGACATGGCTTTCAAATCACCCAATATTTGCAGCAGAAGCAGTAATGACTCATATAGCAGCTGTAAAGTATGGGTTACTTCACAGTCAGTCAACTAATTTTAATAACCAACATATCTTTATTATGTACAGTTGTGGTTTACAGTTTCCTTAGATCTTCTAAGAGAAGGAAAAAAAAAAAAAAAAAAAAAAAAAAAAAGTTCATACCTGTATGGGTTCTTCTATGCCTCTGGAGCTCATCACTCCTGGTAAATCTTTTCCCACAAAATATCCAGTTGCATACAAAAGGTCTTTCTCCAGTATGCCAACGAAGATGTGCTCGCAAATGGGATGTCTTCCCATAAACTTTTCCGCAACCTTCAATATGACAGATGTGCTGCTTCTTTTTCCCAGGCTCACTGCTGCCTCTAATAAAACAAATACACAGACATGGAAATAATAAAAAAAAGTTAAAAAACAACACCCCCCCAAAATCTTCAAAGTTCAAGTCAAACAGTTTCACCAATCATGGAGTCTCTGACAATATATTACACAACTTACATATTCCTAATCTAATTAAGTACATGTAAAGCGTAAATGGGCAAACTCATGTCAAAAGTTATTATTATTATTGTCATTTTTGCGCTTTCGCTTTTCCTTCTTGTATATATAAGTCCAAAGCCCGTGCATTTTTCCACCTATAGACCCAGATGAGCCCTTATTTTTTGCACCACTAATTGTCTTTTGCAATGTCAGATGTAATTTTTGCCTAAAATATGCAGTGAAACCCCCCAAAAATTATATGCGTGGTAAAACTGAAAAAAAACAAACACAATCTTTTTTTTTTTTTTTTTTTATGCCGTTTGCCCTTGGGTAAAACTGACATGTTATATATGTTCCTCAAGTCAGTATGATTACAATGATCTGTTACTTGCATAACTTTTGTTTTATTTGATGTCTTTTACAAAATTAAAACCTTTTAAAAAATATACGTTCCTTAAAATTGCTCTATTACCATGCTTATAACTCTTTTATCTTTTGGTCTATGGGGCTGTGTGAGGTATAATTTTTGGTGCCATGATCTGTACTTTCTATCGATACCTTGATTGCCATATGCGACTTTTTGATTTTTTTATCCAAATTTTTCTGGATTTGATACTGTCAAAAATGCGAAATTTTGCACTTTGGAATTTTGTTGCACTTACGCCGTTTACCATGTAAGATCAGGAATATGATAATTTAATAGTTCAGGAAATTACTCACGCGGCGATACTAAACATGTTTCTTTTTTTATTTATAAAATGGGAAAAGGGGGGTGATTTGGACTGTCATTAGGGGAGGGGATTTTTTTTTTTTTTTTTTTTTACTAGGTATGAGGAAAAACAAGCATTTAGATGCTGCTGTCAACTTTGACAGCTGCATCTAAATGCCTAATTAGCAGGCACTGTGATCCGACCGTGCCCGCTAATAGCCGCAGTCCCGGGCTGCATATAGCACCCGGGATCGCGGCGGTTCAGAGTGGGGTCACCGCACGGCCCCCTCTGAACTCCCCTAGCGACGCCAGGACATACAGTTATGTCCTGGGTTGTCTAGGGGTTAATCAGTTGCGATCTGGGTGTTCAGAGTATAAAAGTCCAAAATACTTAATCTGTCTTTTCACTGGAATTATCTGTCAAGGAAGATTGGGGAGGTCCTTCATACAGCTGGCCTGTCCCACTGAAACTGGTGGGCTCCGATGATTTTTGTTTCCCCTCTAATGTGCATAGTGGCCCTAATTCGTGACAGGACTCGGAGTGATAGTGGGAGTCCTGATTAACCCACCCACCCAAAGGGATTTACAGCATTGTCTAAACAAATAATACAGAGAAAGCTGTCAATCAGCCTGTGTGGGTGGGGTAAGCTCAGCTTCTCTCCCCCGATCATATCCTGCAACGAGGTAGGGCAGCACAAGTCACTTCATAGGTTTACTTAAAATTTTATAAAATATCATCTATAGATGATTTCTATAACATGACTGGTAAAATTCTGCGCAAGAAGTATAAAGCACAGTCATAAGGCAGATCAGCCATGCTATCATGGAGTATGAGCGTAGTTTCAGAATGAAATTTTTCCCAGCATGTCCCGCAGCAGCAAAATGAAATGGAGCGTAACAACCATCTGGTTAAATATAAAACCTTCCCTGTATCAATGATTCTCTTTCTATGGTTTAGGAATTGCTTTTGTTTCCTGTGCCCTTTCCTAAAAAGAAGATCCATGTAACTGAGAGGATGTTCAAATGGGCAAAGCAAGGACAGCGACTTTCTGAATCCAAACAAACGTATATCATTGCCTAAACCAAACCCGAGGGAAACGCTCTAAAAAGAAGTAGTATGGTTCAGCACCCTTAAGCCGCCTCCCACACCACTCAAATAGAGACACTCGGAAGCGGTTAAAAAAACAGTTTCACCTGCAGCGGCTGGTCTTGAGAGATAAGTAAAAAGATGCTCGGGTCAATCGGAGTGGGCAGGGGCATCTCCCTCTATGACATTCATATCTCTTCATGAGACATATAGACAGGGGTTAACTTCAAGAGACAACCCAATTCATGATCATAACAGAGCAATGTGCTGTATATTGAGATCTACTATGGGATAGCATAGAAACAGTCTTCATAGTCAGGCTTGGTTCACACTGTGTTTTGCAATCTGTTTTTTTCATCTGTTTCATACAAAAAACGGATGAAGAACTAATGAAAAAAACCTGAATGCATTTATATAAAAAAAAAAAACACAAAAAAAAAAAAAAACACTGATCAATTAGCAGGAAAGAGAGAGCTAAAGAGGAAAACCATATACTAACTATACCTTACATATATTGTGTTCGTGCAGGGATGTCAGGCTTTAGCATGCACCTGCCATAGGCTTAACTTCAGAATTACACTACTTTTGTTCTTCTGAATTTAAACATTTACAAAAGAATAAATCAACCAATTGTATAAAAAAGGTATATATATATATATATATAATGTGCTCCATATACAGTAGAATGCAAACATATCTTTGTGTATATAGAAATAGATACAATGCAGGTGTGAATGAAGAAACGTGCATTGAGCAAAAAAAACAAACAAACCCTGAAACAAAACTGCCCCCATTCTGATAGCAGCCCGCCCTGTCATTAGATCCGCTTCACCTGCAACAAGCATTTTGTTAGGGGGGTTATGGTTTCATATCTGTACATCTGCACGTTCTGCAAGTGAAACAAAGGAAACAAGCAGAGGCTCAGCTAGCTCAGCAGCAGGGATACAATATGCAGGTCACTGCTGATATAGGTATTATTGGACACAAAAAACACACTTGCAAGGAAGGTCATGGGGGATTTATTATGCATTTAGAAAAACATGGCCTCTTTCTTTTAGAAACCACCTGTCTCCAGGTTGGGTGGGGTTTTTGCAGCTCAGTTATATTGAAGTGAATGGAGCCGATTTGTAATACCACACACAACCTGAGGACAAGGGAGGTACTGTTTTTGCAAGAAAGTAGCTGTGCTTTTAACAATCCTGAAAAACCCCTTAGGGTTACACAAGGGGGGGTCACCCCCTTTTTGCATTATGACTTCTTTACACAGGTGTAAAAGGTCAATTTAGCAGTTTTCATACCTTATTTTATATCATACGTCATGGTGCTTGTGCAAGTAAAAAGTGATCTTTTATTAACTGCAGATTGTGCTAAGTGGGCGGGGCTTCACAGCAACAGCGCCACTTAGCCCCACCCACAGCACCACCGCTGCCCCCCCTCCATGACGTGATAGGCACATCGGCCCCGCCCCCTCGTCCACCATTGGAACAGGTTGGCGGGGCCTGTGTCTATGACGTTGCTGTGGGGCGAGGCCAATGGTGGCGCTGTGGGCGGGGCCAAGTGGTGCTGTTGCCATGAAGGCACAATCACTTACCACAATCTGCAGTTGATAAAAGATCACTTTTTACTTGAACAAGCAGCATGACGTATGATATAAAATAAGGTATGAAGACTGCTAAATATATCCATTACCCCTGTGTAAAGAAGTCAGAATGCAAAAAGGGTGTCACTTTAAAGGGCAGATCACATAGGCTGTAGATAGAGTGGAAGGCAGAAACAAGGAAGTCTGCAGGCGTGAATGTATGTAGATCTCTAAATCAGGATAGCACATTGCAGTGATGCATTGTTAATGGCTCTACACAACTTGGTATAATACTGCAAACTATAATATTAAAGGGGTTATTCAGGATTTGAAAAAGCACAGCTACTTTCTTGCAAAAACATCACCATTCCTGTTCTCAGGTTTTGTGTGGTATTACAATTCAGCTCCATTCACATCAATGGGACTGAGCTACAAAACAAACAAACAAAAAAAAATAATAAAGAAATATGAAAATTCCTTTGCGGATATGTAACCCCATAGATCTTCACACTACCGGGATCCGCAGCGGGTACGGTACGTGTGAAGCTACCCTTAAAAAAAAAAAAAAAAGTTAAATTGCAGGCAGGTCAATGTACATGTCAATTCTTTGAGCGGAGAGACGGCACAGAGAGCAGAGGCGCTCTATACAAAACATTAAGACAGTGAAGCAGGCGGGATTCAGAGCAGAATCCGCGGTGGGTATTCCGCTCTGAATTTTCATCTATTTTCTGCAGTGTGAATGGGCCCTTACTTCACCTTGCTACAGGGATTAAGAGATTTGATTCTTACTAAGCCAGCAAGCTGAAAGAGCATGATTTGTGCAGCATTAGTCTGGTGCACCTGCCCCGTGCAACAGGAACGGCTGCTGCTAACTTGGGCAGTCCTAACGAACTAAGGATCGTTCAGACGGCCCCTCTTGCTCTTCCTTGTTTACCAACTGTGTGTGCAATAGCACAGACAATGAGCAGGAAACGAGGGGGGAAGCGAGTGCTGAACTGACAGGTTGGCGCTTGCTTCCCCTGGATTATCGTGCTGTGTAATACGACCTTTAGTTGCATCTGCCAGATACAGGTGCTATCTGCCCCTCTGCTGGTGCACTTGCCCATCTGTCACAGATTAGGTGTGCAAAGAGAACAGATAATGTGCTTCAGTTTGGTTTGCTTGCAGCACGTAATTACTCGAGGTAGCTTGCCAGCAACGCAGGCACAACAGAAACAATGGATATGATTTATCAATGCAGTTAGAGCACAATAAAGAAAAAAAATAACACAACACCAATTAAAGCACTGCTACCTAAACTGAGAACGTAACCTGCAAAAGGTAGTCTTTCAGCTTATTTTGACTCTGTGGGTTACTAACAGCTCATGATTTGAGGTTCTACCATACAAATAACACTTGTGGTGAAACATGATGCACCACCTATAATTATATCACCTGTAAAATACTAGAAAATAATCAAATCATGACCTGTTGGGAACGGATTGAAGAGTTTAACTGCACTGTCATTATAACTTTCAAAATCTAAATCATCGGTAGATGTGATATAAAGCAGGTTTGCAATTTACATTCATTATTATTTTTCAGTTATCATGGAGAACACGGCACTTCCTGTTTTCTGACTTTTTTTTTCCTCAAAAAAAACAGTGTATCCCAGGCTATCTGAGCGCTCACAGAGAGAAGGCAGTCATGTGATAGATGGACATATTGAGCTGTGATGCTCTGTACTGTCCGGAATTCCTGTGTTTAGGCTGTCAGAAAATCTGTCTTCAGGAGACTGGACCTGGATTTTTGGTAAGTTCAGCTTTGTTTGACAGATAACATGATAACAAAAAAAAACAACAACAAAAAAAAATTATGAATGTATATTGCAAACTTGCTTTGTCTCACATTTACTGTTGATTTAAATTTTGAAAGCTATAACGACAGTGACACTTTAAGTTAATAAACACTGTAATAGATAATAGAAAATGTAATATAGACTTACTGATGTCGCAGCACTTGCTCCATGGATACATTTTAAAATCCACGTAAAGCAAATGTATCAGTTCAATCCACATATTAAAGGAGAAGTCCGGCGCTGGTAACAATTTTTTTAAAGCGACTCCGTACCCACAATCTGTCCCCCCCAAACCACTTGTACCTTCAGATAGCTGCTTTTAATCCAAGATCTGTCCTGGGTCTGTTCAGCAGGGGATGCAGTTTTTGTCATAAAAACAACTTTTAATTCGGCAGCGCTGTGTCTAACGGCCGGGGCTTACATTTGTATATGCATTAGGCTGGCACCACCTCTCCGTCCTTCCTTCCCACCCTCATCATTATTAGAAATGATCCAGGAACATTTACTGCTGTTTGAGCTTTGCACAGGTGTATTAACGATCCAGCCCATGTGCCGGGCTGCCACAGGTGGGGAATAGGAAGCAATCTGCCTGGAGTATTCCTAATGATGAGGAGGGTGGGGAGGAAGGACAGAGAGGTTGTGCCAGCCTAATGCATATACAAATGTAAGCCCCGGCCGTTAGACACAGCGCTGCTGGATTAAAAGTTGTTTTTATGACAATAACTGCATCCCCTGCCGAACGGACCCCAGGACAGATCTTGGATTAAAAGCAGCTATCTGAAGGTACAAGTGGTTTGGGGGGGGTCAGATTGTGGCTACGGAGTCGCTTTAAAAGGCAGGGACAGGGGAGGAACAAAACGAACTATTACTGATCTCCGTGCCTCTCCCACGCCAGATCACCGCTACGAGACTTCCCATGGCGTCACGATTTTAAAATGCATTCATGGAGCCAGTGCTGTGGCGTCTGTATTTTACATCTCCTATTATCTCTCCAACAGAGTCTGTAGCTAATATAATGAGAAAACAATCTGACAAACTCTCTTAATGCAGTAGTTAAATGTTTATTTTAAAAGTAATTTATGAAGCAAAAGGGTGTTCAACTAAGGCATATCACTGCCACAAAACAGCAAACTGTAAGCAAAGTATTACAGTACAGGTACAACAGCCACCAGGATGATGTACTTACAATCCATCAATGCTACATACCTTCCTTCTCCTTCCCGGCAATTGGGACATGTACATGCTACTCTTCTTAACCTCTTTCCTGTCTGCACCTCCTGATCGGATGACGGCTGGGATTGCTGTAGCTGCACTTGTGTTATCTGGTCGGGACTGACAGCACCAATAGTAGCATTAGCAAGGCCGCCTACCGCAACTGTCACAGGTGCTATGGTAGCTTGCTGCACCTTCACTCCTTCTGCTCCTTGCTGTTGACCTGAAGCAGCAAAATCAAAACATAATGTAATATTTCAACAAAAGCGTCATTGTGGATTTCGAGTTAATTTTCAAAGGTTATCAGCATTTTTACATGTAGTCCTGTAATTTATATAAGAAGCATAATGTGGAGGAGAAGTCTTGTTATTCTGAACAAGGGTAATTTACATCTCATAAAGAGAAGCTTTGACATCAGCTGTTTGCTGCTAGTGTACTCACTGCACTTATTGATAGCAGCTCCCTGTGTATCTCACAGCTAAACTCAGAACCCCCTCCTCCAGGCTCCAGGCTCTGTAGTAATTCTGTCCATAAGATGGCTGACATGGAGAAGCATGTGACCATGCCCCACCCCAAGTGTCCTAAATAGGCATATACAGACTCAGTGGAGGACAGGGCATGGTCACATGCTCCTTCATTACACCCTACACCCCCAATGGAAAAAAAAAAGTAATAGGTAGAGATGAGCGAACCAGCCGGATTTCTGGTTCGTATGAGTCAGAAATCTCGGCGGCTGACTCCCGCTGTCTGCTGGCTCCGTGCAGGGGGTGGATACATCGTAAGGAACGCCTGGAAAACTGGAATACAGCCAATGCCAATATCCCAGTTTTCCAGGCGTTCCTTACGACGTATCCACCCGCTGCACGGAGTCGGCAGACAGCTGGAGTCAGCCGCCGAGATTTCTGATTCATACGAACCAGAAATCCGGCTGGTTCGCTCATCCCTAGTAATTGGGTAATTTTTTATTTAACGCAAAAACATTGTAGACAGATTATAGCTGAGAGTTCATGGGGAAATATGATGTTTTTGTGTTTTTTAGGGCATTTCACAGCTTTTTTTTTTGCTCTTTTGCATGGATTCTAAAAAGCTGCAGTCCTGGGTAAACAGGTGATAGGGATTAGGGATGGTCCGAACCCGCCGAGGTTCGGGTTTGGCTGAACCCGAACGCTCGGCATCGGATTCCCGCTGTCTGCCCGCTCCGTGCAGCGGGCGGATACAGCGGGAGGACCGCCTGGAAAACTGGGATACAGCCTATGGCTATGGCTGTATCCCAGTTTTCCAGGCGTTCCTCCCGCTGGATCCGCCTGCTGCACGGAGCGGGCAGACAGCGGTAATCATTGCGGAGGGTTCGGGTTCGTACGAACCCCGTCCGAACCAGGTTCGGACCATCAATAATAGGGATATAAAACAAAATCACACCTTTAATACAACTGTGCAAACAGCCATTAGCCAAGACAAAGACATTATCTGTGTTATCTCCCCATTCCCAAATACCCAGGGCTGCTGCTCTGTACCTGGTATGGAGATTATATATTAACTTAAAAATCTATGTTTCTTGGGAGGGGAGGTGAGTAAAACCAAATAGGAAAAATCTTCAAGGCCGAAGCTCCACTTAGCCCCGCCCACAATGCCACAGTAGCCCGGGTGGGAACCCTTAGGCTGGCCTGTTTCAATGGTCGTCGAGAGGTGGGGCCTAGGCGACAATGACAATCACAACGATTTACAAAAGAAACACAGCATGTGAACTCCGTTTTAGTTCTGTTGCTTATGCATATAAGATAGAGGGTTGCACCTTTGTCAGGACTGCGACTTAGTACTTACATCTGAGCACTAGTAAACATGCTCAGTCAATGCAATCACTTAACAAGTCTGCAGGCTCCATCCCACAGTACTAGGGTTATCCAAAAACATGTCTGCTTTTTTCCTGAAACAGCACCAATATTATCCTGAAGTTGGGCTTGGTTGTGCAGCTCAGTTCCACTAAAATGAATGGCGCTGAATTGTAATACCACACAAAACCTGAGGACAGGGGTGGTGCTCTCTTTGCAAGAAAGTAGCTGTTTTTCTTTTCTAACCCTGGATAACCCCTTAAGGGTGCCTTCACATGTACCGTATCGCTGCGTATTTATTCGCAGTGATACTGATTAGTATCAAAAGAAAAGGTTTCCCACAGCATCCAGGATGAAAGTAGTGTGTTTATTAACACATCAGGGTACACAAAAAATGCAACGTTTCGGCCTACTGGCCTTTGATAAAGCGACTCTGTACCCACAATCTGACCCCCCCCAAACCACTTGTACCCACAGATAGCTGCTTTTAATCCAAGATCTGTCCTGGGGTCCGTTCGGCAGGGGATGCAGTTATTGTCCTAAAAACAACTTTTAATCTGGCAGCGCTGTGTCTAACGGCCGGGGCTTACATTTGTATATGCTTTAGGCTGGCACCATCTCTCCGTCTTTCCTCCCCACCCTTCTCATCATTAGGCATGATCCAGGAACATTAACTGCTGTTTGAGCTTTGCACAGGTGTATTAACAATCCAGCCCATGTTCATTATACACACAGGTGGGGAATAGGAAGCAATCTGCCTGGAGCATTCCTAATGCTGAGGAGGGTGGGGAGGAAGGACAGAGAGTGTGTGCCAGCCTAAAGCATATACAAAATGTAAGCCCCGGCCGTTAGACACAGTGCTGTAAATTTTTAGCACAATAACTGAATCACCTGCCGAATGGACCCCAGGACAGATCTTGGATTAAAAGCAGCTATCTGAAGTTACAAGCGGTTTGGGGGGGGGGGGGTGTCAGATTGTGGGTACAGAGTAACTTTAAGGCCGAAACGTTGCATTTTTTGGTGTACCCTGATGTGTGAATAAACACACTACTTTCATCCTGGATGCTGTGGGAAACCTTTTCTTTTGAAGTTAGTAGTGCTCATACCTAGGATTGTGAGCATACCTGCGTACATCCTTCATCTTATTGCTGGCCATTATCGGAGAATCTCCAAGGTGCTGTTGGACTTTTTTTGCTTTACTGATTTGTATCAAGTCAATGTATTTGTATTCTCGCAGCGTGTTTAGTGCGATTTTTATTGGATGTCACATGTGAGTTCAACACCACAAAAAACGCAGCTACTTTTGTGTGAGTTCGGTGCCATAAATACGCAGCGATATGGTACGTGTAAAGGCACCCTAAAAGAGTACCTGTAATTAAAAATATCTTTTGACATGTCATCAGGCATGTCAAAAAGTTATTAATCGCAACAGGTCTCACTGCTGAGACCCAGTGTGATCAGAAGATAAAGCCGGGGAGAGAGTGCGGTAGCAGTTGTATCTCTGTAACGTTTAATTCTGACAATGTAAGTCTAAGGCTCCGTTCACACGGAGGAAAGAGGCTACATTGTTGGAATTAGTGAGCAGTCCAGGGAGTGGACTGTGCTGCTGTGGTGCAATTATACCAAGACTCACAGGGGACCAAATGTCACGTGAAGCCCTTACCTAAGGGCTCACAACTATAGTATTTGATCTTTTCGGACACCACACGGATTTCCGGTACCAGACTATTTTTAGGCTCTCTCACTGATAAGTGCTTAATGACAAACTGGCATCTACTACATCTGCATATTAGAGAAGTTCTAGATAAGGGGATGCAAAACTCAGGCCCTCCAGCTGTTGCAAAACTACAAATCCCATCATGCCCAGACAGCCAAAGCTTTAGCTAAAGCTTTGGCTGTCCAGGCATGATGGGAATTGTAGTTTTGTGACAGCTGGAGGGCCTGAGTTTGACACCTATGTTCTACATTGTGTTCTGTGGCTGTGATTTATATACCCTGGAGGCCTGGCCTATAAAAGGGAAGTAAATTTGATACACATAAAATCCACTTTTTTTTTATGATATATACATCAGTTACAGTACTACTTCGAAAGAACAAAACAAGCTCCATTCTCTTTACTGTGACATTTTCAAGTGTTACTTCTGCATTACCACGTGCACTAATGCTGAGTCTTCTGGATTTATTAAAGAAGCCAATTTCCTGCAGCTATACAGGCTGAACAATCCTGTAAACTACTGCCCGATATTCACAACAACAGGGGCTACTAAGGCGACCCATGGCTGGCAGAACAATATACAATATTACATTACGCCCATTACACATAAAGAATATTCCGCAGAATTTACAAGGTTACAATGTGTGGGCTTTAACCCTTTCACATACCTCCAACACTTGTAATTGTGACTGGTACTCCCTGTAACTGGACTCCTGCTGCTCCCAGATTTGCAACGCTCACTGTCTGCAGATTGGGCACAGATGTAAAGTGGGCAGCATTGAGCGTAATCGGAGTGCCGGCTACTGTACATGGTGCAATCTGTGCGATTGTCGTACCGCTGCTTGTGGACACGGGGGTTATGGTCAGCTGCTGCGGTAAGCCGGCATTCTGGACCTGCAGGTTCTGAAGACTCTGAATATTCTGAACCTGCACGGTCTGCCAGCTGATCTGACCAGAAGGGGTTAATGTCGGGGCCCTTATGAGAACCTGGGTTGGGCTTAATGCTTGAAGCTGAACATTTTGCAGCTGTTGCTGCTGGAGAGTTTGTATGGTCTGTCCTGACTGAAGCTGAAATGACTGCTGTGGTATGGCTTGTATTATCTGCTGCTGTGGTTGTTGGATCTGGATCTGCTGTAAGACGGGCTGTCCTACAATTTGCACCTGTTGCAAAGAATTTGATTGTTCGGACACATTCTGAAGTCCATTAGCCTGCAGCTGAGCACTGCTCTGACTTTCAGCCTCAGTGACAGAGGATGGGGATTCTTCTGTGGCACGTTCACTACTTGCCGCTGTGCTGGTGAATTGGCCTGTTTCAGCTGAGCTGACAAGCGTATCACTGCTAGTCAGAGTCGTAGACACAGTGGTGGTACAGGCTGAGGAGGTGGAGGAGGAGGGAGACTCGGGCATGGTACTGACCGAGGAAGTTGTGATGGGTGTGGATACCAGCTGATTTCCATTGGTGACTCCGCCATCTGTGGGCTGAACAATCTGTGCTGAACTTCCTCCAGCAGCTACGCTATTTATCACCGGCAAGGCTAGAGTCACTCCTCCTATGTTTATGGGTAAGGTTGTCACTACTTGAGGAGCCCCGGGGATGGTCTGCAGCTGTAATGGGATTGACACTCCAGGACGGATCTGCACGGGAACAGTTTGATTTGCTAAGTTCTGTGCGATAATATTTCCAGATGTTGTTCTGTTGCCAGCTGTGATAATGGCTTGATTATTACCAGCAGGGATAAACTGGATTTGACCCTGTAGATCTTGCAGAGCGGTGGCATTTCCCGGGCTGATCTGAATGTGCTGGCCTTCTACAGTCTGAATCTGTGGGATGACCTGGTACTGAACATTTCCCCCAGGAGTCTGAACTTGGATAACCTGGAACTGTCCTGGGGCAGCGGCAGCAGAACTGCTTGGTTTGGACTTTGTAGGAGAGGTGTTCTCGCTGTTACTGTTTGATGAGGCTGCTGTACTAGCAGCTATTGATATTCCTTGTTGTGCTATGCCGCTTTCTTTAGTAACAGGGGGTGCAGCAGCCACAATCTGCCAAGCGCTACCGGCCAGCTGAGTGGTCACCAATTCCAGTTGCTGTGGTTGATTCTGGAGCTGAACTAATCCTTGGCTGGGATCTATGATGATCTGCTGCTGTCCAGCACCTTGGTTTTCCCCTGTAGTTCCTATTTTACTGCAGGTTGCAGCCAGCAAAGCCAAAGGAGAGGGCTGGGAGTCCTAGTCAAAAAGAAAGGAGGAGGATTTGAGAAACAGAGAAGGGTGTGTTACCATCTAGCATCAGATCTATGACGGGAAGTGGTCGCCTTCTCAGATATGGCTTCTGTAACGGTTTCAGTAAACTTGCAATTGCAGGAAGCAAGCAGCATACACATATTGGCTCAAAAAGTCAACTAATAGAACGTATAGCTATAAAGACGCAGACTGTCACAGCAATGCACTGAGGTGCCTATGTCCCAGCTAGGCAACCTGAAAGATATCCTCACGGCCATGGCCAGACGTCTCAGTGGCTATTACTGCCCAAGAGGCATCCTCTCATGCCCAGAGCCACTGCTATGCCAATCTAAAAAACTATAAAAGATTAATGATTTAATGACACCCCCTATTACAGTCCTATCAGCCTAAATCCAAGGCCATAGGTGTCAAATCACCGCCCTCCAGCTGTTGCAAAACTACAATTCCCATCATGCCTGGGCAGCCAAAGCTGTGAGTTTGACACCCCTGCTCAAAGGCCTTAGTTTACACAATAGATTCATACTGTATATATTCACTGTATTTTATTTATATATAATTCCTAACAAAAAAAATACATCAAAACCACAATGTGAGGTTCTTCAAATATAAAGTCACTCAGAGCATAAATATAGGCTCATATCTCCCAAGACTGCAATATCATTGAAAGTAAAGCTCCATACAGACAGCGTACAGTTGCATACAGACTCATACTGGGACAATATAGATACCTAGATCTTTGAATCCATAATGCAGTGCACATTACCCCAAAGGCCAATTTCACAGGAGTTTCAGGTCAGGTCCACACAATGTCTTTTTTCGTCATCTTGACTGCCTTTTTTGGGCGGACGTCTTTTTGCGCCCAGACAACGGCCATTATTTGTGATATAACAGCTGTTATTTGAGCACAAAATGACAGACATAAAACAGCCAAAAAAAAAAAAAAAAAGACGTTGTGTGGTTGTGACCTTAAAGTGACTGTACCACCAGGCCCAGGCTGAAGCACTGGAGGCGGGCCGACCCACCCTTAGTGGGAGGAAACCCCAGCCCCTCCATGACAGGGTTCCATTGATTCTAATGGAGTCAAGTCATGGAGGGGCTGGAGTTTCTTCCCACTGGGGGTGGGTTTGCCCGCCTCCAGTGCTTCAGCCTGGGCCTGGTGGTACAGTCACTTTAAACTAGTGCGTGTATTAGGCTGACCTTGGCTCTAATGACCCAGATTAGGCGTATAATTGACATCTATAATGCTGTTATAAGACACCCCCCCAGTCAGAGAGGTACTTGCAACCATAAGGTGGTCCCAGAAACTGTCCTAAAGCTCAAATGTATTTTGAGTGGACGCAATGCTGTTTTCCCCTTTTAAAGGTTTATTAAAGATGAGCGAATCTCGACCATGCTTGGGTCTATCTGAACTACAGATGGCTGCAGAAGTTGGATGCAGCCCTATGGAGTACATAAATGCAGTCAATGGCCTATAGCTGTTTTCCAGGGAGCTTTAGAGCTTCATCTAACTTCTGCAGCCATCAGTAATCAAATGCCGCACACTCTGGTTCAGACAGACCTGAGAATGGTCGAGATTGGATTGTCTCTAAGGATTAAAATGTAGGCCTTAGGCTGCATTCACACGTTCCGTGTTCCTCACAGAACATAGATGTGGAATGTCTGTAACGGCGTCTCTCCCGTTCGGGCAGCATCTGTGATAAGATGCTGGGAACTGTACAGATATGCGCTGCACTGTAATGAATCAGCTGTCATATCAGAGCGGCGCATATCTGTACAGTTCCCCCGCTCCAAGCATCTAATTACAGATGCTGCCCAGGCGGGGGGAGAAGTCCGTTACAGGCATTCCACGTCTGTGTTCCGTAAAGAACACGGAACGTGTGAATGCAGCCTTATTCTGTGCTGATGCATTCAAACATAAGTTCAGTTGAGAATTTGGCCCCTGGGCGGAGCCTATGTGATACAATTCTACTCCATTCATGCAAATATGCTGGAGTAAAAAAATACAGATGTGGCTGCGGGCCTTGGAGTCCTTGGCTTGGGGTAAATTCTGCTCCCAAGCCAAAGACTCCACTTCAAGGCCCACAGCCACATTTGTACTGTTTTTACTTCAGTATATTTGGACAAATTGAGTACAATTGCATCACATAGACTACTGTAATGATCCCTCATCTCTGCTTGAGGGACAAATTTCAACCTTGTGCTCTGCTGGGGCAAAAACCTTGCCTGTGTGCAACTGGGCCGAGACTTTCTCTGAGCCATGGTCAGTGCAAAGGGGTCCTGTTTAGAATCCCCCACCAATGTCAATGGGCTCGTCATAGCAAAGCCAACGTGGAGAGAAATGACATCACTTTTTTTCCCGCACGGTTCATTTTCTCCCATTGCAATCAATGGAAGCAGAGTTTTTAGTAATGGCTGGATCCCATAAATCAGTGTCTGATCAAAAGGGTCCAACCATTGGGACCCCAACTAAATGAAGCTTGCCCCCCTCCCCAATTAAATAGCAGTAATGGGGATATGTCCTACTGTTATGGTTAATGGGGCATCTAAAGGTTGTATCCCTACTGATCACCTATCTCTAGGATAGCTGTTGTTGGTGTGAAGTACCTTTTAAATGGACCAAGAGAAGCCCTTCAAGCAGTGCCCCCCAATCTGAAGCTCTGCACCTATTGCAGAACTACAACTTCCATCATGCCTTGACAGTGGCCATATATTCTACTGTTCCACCCAAATTAAAGGAAACTGGAACACCATTCCCGTAATTAATGGGGCTCTGTGGTCAGACCCTCATAAATATTGTCGGTGGGAATACCCCTTTAAATGGTTCTAGAAAAGGCAGTCTTCTCCCCTCCCAAGTTGTAATTCTCCAGCCATTCCATAACTACAACTCCCATCATGCCCTGACAGCAGGTTATAGGAGTTGTACTTTGACAGCTGGAGAACCTCAGGTTGGGGGTGGGGGGGGGGGGGGGTTGGGGGGCACGGCATCATCAATGGAGAATGTACCTGCGAGCCGGAGCCTTTGCCTTTTTTCTTGCTCTCCGTCTCACCGGCTTTTCCTCCCTCGCTGGCCATGTCTTCCTCCGCCTGATCTGTAAAATAATGAACACTGACATATGTCACCCAGGAGAAGAAGAAGAAAAGACAGAAAGTTTCAATGATGAAAGGTGTCCCAGCAGTGACACATGTCAGGAGTGGGACCCTGGGGGTGGGAGGGGAGGTGGGGGGCACAACCTGTCTGCTCAGACCCCACCCCCCCTGCAATATTAGTAACCTGCAGCCACATGCTGGAGCAGACCCCATGTCACACCCCACAGGGGGGAATGGAGGGAAGAGGAGGAGGAGGGGGCCCTGCTGCCAGGGGGTGGAGGGGGGTGTTACGTACCGCTCATGCTGTATTATAAGGCTACTACTTATTCGTGGCACTGATAATCAGGAGGAAGGGAAGAGGCTAGGGGATGGGACGGGGGAGGATAGAAAGGCCGGTCGCTGGGGCTGGGGGGAGGCTGGATGCTGCTGGAGGAGGAGGGCTGGGGGCTGCTGGAGGAGGAGGAGGGCTGGGGGCTGCTGGAGGAGGAGGAGGGCTGGGGGCCTGGCTCTCTCCCTGTACGAATGGCGCCGGTGGCTGGAGAAGGGGGCTGTGGCGTACAAGCTCCGGCTCTCCCCGCAGCCGGGGCCCCTGATTGACAGCCCCGGAGAGGGGCCGGCCACACAGCCGGGGCGGACACCCCCTCTACCTGCCACCCTCCCCCTTCCATCCCGCTACGGGATCCATCGCCTCCCTCCAGCCCCTAACCCTGTGCCGTCTGCCGAGGCCTCCTCCCCGGGACCCTCCTCTCTCCCCTCCTCGCCATTGCTCACCGCCGCCGCTCATCCTTCTTGTTGTCGTGCTGAGTGGTCGCCGCTCCGCCGTGCTCTCCGCCCCTGCCGCCCGGGGCTGATGTGGGGGGATTGGGGGGGCTTTATTCCGACTGGCCGTGGAGCTATAATATTTATTTTATTATTTTCTAGCAGCTGCTGGGCGAGTCCCCTCCCCGGCTCCTCCTCCTCCCCACAGATACAGAGAGCGGGGCGGGAGTGGCGCAGGCAGCGCCCTCCCCCTCTCTCCACTGCTGGGCCATGGAGGGGAGGAGGCCTGGCAGAGCCGGGGGAGGAGGAGGGAAGCGGCAGCCTTAACCGTGTGCTGCCCGGGCCTCACAGGGGAGCGGTTGCCCATAGCAACCTATCAGCTCTCAGGCATAAGATAGGAAATGAAAGCAGGGACGTGATTGGCTGCTGCCTCGCTCTTTGTCAGGATTGCCGTTTATCTTATATTAGGTCCTGAATCCTTTCTATAGCGCCAACATATTCCACAGTGCTGTACAGAACTTATCATCAGTCCCTGCCCCCATTATCCATAACAACCAATCAGAGCGCAGCTTTCATTTTACCAGAGGAGAGTGAGGAATAAAAGCTGAGCTCTGATTGGTTGCTATGGGCGATTGTTTTACTATTATACAGGTTTTTTTTTTGTATTTCCGCCAACCTGTGGCTTTCCAGCTGTTCGACAATTGTGGGAGTTGTAGTTTTTGAACAGCTGGAAAGGATCAGGTTGGGAAATGCAATAATCTGCTGTCCAGGCCAGGCATGATGGGAGTTGTAGTTTTGCAACAGCTGGAGGGCCGAAGGTTCCCCATCAATGCACTAGAATGATGCAGATTCCCTGTTTTAGAATCAGTGGGGGACCCAGCAGACAGAAACCTGCCACACAGACACTCATGACCTATCTGTTGGATAGGTCATGAGTGTCCTTCAAAGGAAAGCCCCTTTAAGACTCTATATACAGTCTCCCAGCTTCTCAGTGTATGTGCTAGGAAAGCGCATAAGCCAAACATGTCCGTAGGGCTTCATTGACCTTACGTGGCACACACCACGGACAGTATAAGGCGGTATATATATATATATATATATATATATATATATATATATATTTTTTTTTTTAATTGAGTGACTTTACTATTCAATAAAGAAGCAAAGGTATACAGCGCAATATAATTCATAATGGGAGTCAATGAGCGATGTATGTACTGGTATATGTCTGCCATGCTTAAAACGAATAGGCCGCAGAGCCGGGTAAACTTAGCTCCTTTGGCTTTTTCTGTGGTGTAGAATTCACTGTGTATCCAGAAAAAATCTGGGACTACGACCCATTCGTTGTAGGGGCCCCATGGCTTGGATGACCACCATCAGACATGGATGACCTATCCTAGCAATATGCCGTTGATTCCTCTACAGCAAGGATGGGGAACCTTCGGCCCTCCAGCTGTTGCAAAACTACAATTCCCATCATGCCTGGACAGCCGAAGCTAAAGCTTCGGCTGTCCAAGCATGATGGGAATTGTAGTTTTGCAACAGCTGGAGGGCCGAAGGTTCCTCATCCCTGCTCTAGTGCGTAAAACCCTGTATGAGAAGCAATATACATGTCGTAGGAGCAGGCGATGTGTAATACCGACCATTCTATGAGCCCCTGTACACACTCCGATTTATACATGGCAATGATATCCATTGTCTATCCTATAAGTGTCAGACGTGAGGAATAATTCGGACTTATCGGTGAATATCGGGCAGGAATGAGCAGAATAAATACAGTCGGTTCAGTGTTTCTTGTGTCATTCTGCTGAGGGAGCCATGTTCTATGCCTAGAGCTACAGTCAGTCAGTGCCACCCCCTGCTACAGTGGAGTTTTAACCATCAAGTGACAAAAATGACTTCTGCTGTGTGCTGACGTCACCGTCATTCTAACTGGGGATTGGCTGGAGGGATGGCTTCGCAATGCACCCTGGGAGCTGTAGTTCGATTGACTGACGCAGGTCTCCTACTCCATATGCTTGTAGACAGTGTCAGGGTTTGGCAGGCGGGACTGAGGTGTGGATTGTCCTCTCTGGGAGGGATTGTTGAGGCGGGCCAGCTGTCAGCAGTGGGAGTAGGGTTGCTCCAGGGGGTGGTAGAAGAGGGAGTTGATCTTCTCTATGTCCTCCCTTTCCTCGTGTAACCTCAGACACTGATAAACATCCCCATGTGTCAGTTTCAGCCTGGAGACACCTGGGCCGCTGTATCCTGGTGTGCAGACATGATATACCGGCTCACAAGCCGCACAGTGTAATGTGACATCCTGGCCTCATCCTGATCTGGATATTATAGAAGTAGCAGTCTTTATTAGCAATATATTCTCATATCAGTATGACGTAACATCATTTCACATCTCATAACCGTAGCTATAGATTGTTTCGCCGTGTGTGTCCGACAGTGAATTATTAGCGTCGCGAAACTAGATTTTTAGTGAATAGCAAAGGATTTATTTAATCGTAACAGAAACCAGAGTACCAGGTTCTAAGGTTCCTATTACACGGAGCGATTTTTAACGATTAACTACTAACGATAATCGATCGCAAACGAGATTATCGTTAACCTGAAATTGTTCACCATATCACACAGAACGATAATCGTCATATACGATCGTTACTATGATCGTTTAATTCTCCTGATCCCAGCAAAACAATGGGCAATGTGCTATTACACCGAACGATTAGTTAAAAAACACGGAACTTGAGCGAACGAATGTGGAATTACAGCGAACGATTACCGATAATTTTAAGCTCAGATCTAAATCAACGATCGACATACGAACGATTTTTCGATTGTTGCCTGCAATTACACAGAACGATTGTTGTTTAAATTCGAACGATTTAACGATTTTTCGCACGATAATCGTCCCTAAATGGTAGCTTGACTGTAGATTTATAGTATATGACTGCAGTGTGTAACTTAAAGGGGTATTCCCATATCAACTAACAAGGGTAAAGAGGTTTTCTGATTTAAAAAAAAATACTTGTCTCCTATCCACAGGATAGGGGACAAGTATGAGATTGCGGCAGGTCTGACCTCCGTGCCCCCCCTTAATCTCTTTATTGGCGTCCTGCCTCCTTTGTCCATTCTTTCTATGAAGCCACCAGAGAGAACCAAGTACAGTACTCTTTCCAGTGGCTCCATAGAGAATGAATGGAGCTGCGTGTCACAAAAGACAATAGTGCAGATATTCAGCTGAATATACCTGGGATCCTGGTGTGGAGGTTTATTGATTTGTACAGCATTTTATTTAAATATGTTATAGAGGGGTTTTCCAAATTTAAAAAAAAAACAAACAAACAGCACCATACTTGTCCTCAGGTCATGTGTGGTGTTACAGCTCGATTCACTCGATTCACTTTAATGGAACTGAGCTGAAATACTGCATACATGATGTTGGGCATGGCACACTACTTGTGCCGCTAGTATATACAGTAAGTCAATCTCAGATTGTGAATAATAGCCAAAGGTGCCTAAACGCAGCTGAAACACTGTTTTCTGGGGGCTGTGTTTTGTAATGTACAACCTAGAGAGAAAGAGGAATGGCTGCACCTCACACTTATGGCTGACACTAATGCCTCTTGGCTACATTTAAAAAACAACGCCAGAATGTTGGTAATTAGTTTGTTCAAACCATATTGGCTCATGTACCACGTGCAGGTCCCCTAACCCACATGAGTCCCTACACTAAACCAACACTTTGTAGTTCAGCAAGCACCAACAGGGGAGGGGGGGGGGCCTCAGAATAGCCCTGCAACCCCACTGTCACAGGACCAAACCCTGTGGGCATCCCACACCCCGCAGGCGCCTGCGGCGAAGGTTGCTGCCAAGCAACACAAGTGTGAACAAGGTGTTGCTACTCACCAATGCACCAGCAGGTGCTTTTTCTCTAGGTCTGTATTTTATATGTTCTCCCCTTTCTTTGTGGCTAGCACTCCTCCCTTGTAAGACCCATGTGACCCCAATTAGCAGGAAGCACCTGTTTACACATGGTAAGTACCACCTCTTTCTCCCATTCTACCTGCTGGTGCATTGGTGAGTAGTAACACCTTGTTCATATTTGTTTTGCATGGTGGCTGCTATCTCCGCTAGCTCCGTGGTGTGGGGGTGCCCATGGGGTTTGGTCCTGTGACAGTGGGGTTGATTTAGTGTAGGGACTCGTGGGCCAGAAGACCTGCACACGGTACATGAGGCAATATGGTTTGATCAAATTATATACCAACATCCTGGTGTTGGTTTTTAAGTCTAGCCGAGAGGCACTAATGCAAGCCATGGGTGTGATGTGCGGCAACTCCTTTTTCTCTAGGTCTGTGTTTTGTAATGTACCCTCAGTGATTTTCAGTAAATAAACTGGAAGCTAGTCTGCCTTCTAAAGCTTTCCAGGATCTTGTTTTTCTTTGTGCATTGACATACACCTCATTGGAGTGGATCTGTGCAGAGACAAAGATGCAGGGAGCAGTAAGCTGGCGTTCTTATTGGCATAGACCACGGAGACTAATGCTGGGTTTACACGTAGCAATAATTCGCCCGATCGTACGATGAACGATTTCGAAGTAATGATTTTTTTTCTATAACAATCAGCGTTTAGACAGAAGGATATATCGAATGAAAAAATCGTTTTGCGATCGCTTAAGCCTATCTCCGCATAAGTTAAATCGGTGAACGACTGTTTACACAGAAAGATCTGCAAATTTTTTGCGAACGACCAACGTCGACTTGAGAACATGTTCAAAGATTAAAATTAGGGATGGTCCGAACCCGCCGAGGTTCGGGTTCGGCTGAACCCGAACGCTAGGCATCAGATTACCGCTGTCTGCCCGCTCCGTGCAGCGGGCGGATCTAGCGGGAGGACCGCCTGGAAAACTGGGATACAGCCTATGGCTATGGCTGTATCCCAGTTTTCCAGGCGTTCCTCCCGCTGGATCCGCCCGCTGCACGGAGCGGGCAGACAGCGGGAATCATTGCGGATGGTTCGGGATCGTACGAACTCCGTACGAACTCGGTTCGGACCATCCGTAATCATAATGAACGATTTCTCACTTGTTGCTTGATTGTTCGCTGTGTTTACACGTACGATTATCGTTCGAAATCGATCGTTATCGTGCAAATTCGCGTCATAATCGTTCCATGTAAACGCAGCATAACAGATCTGCATAGTAGAAGATGGAAAATTGGAAATAGTTTTGCTAAAATTTTTTTGCAAATTTAAGGGCCCTATTATCGCTTTGTGTAATAGAGAGAACAATCAGAAACGATCATCGGCTGATTGTTTCTTTAGGTCCAGACTTAAAATCGTTGGGCGTCGGGCATGCATTGCTACTAGAGATGAGCGAACCTAAAGCATGCTCGAGTCAATCCGAACCCGATCGTTTGGCATTTGATTAGCGGTGGCTGCTGAAGTTGGATAAAGCCCTAAGGCTATGTGGAAAACATGGATATAGTCATTGGCTATATCCATGTTTTCCAGACATCCTTAGAGCTTTATCCAACTTCAGCAGCCACCGCCAATCAAATGCCGAACTATCGGGTTCAGATGGACTTGAGCATGCTCGAGGTTCACTCATCTCTAATTGCTACGCGTAATAGCAATGTGTGGCTGATGATTGTAGTATAAAATACTAAAGAATTACCTTACAATGTTCCCTGGTGTTCTTGGATGCCTTCCCCAGTCTCTGCAGCTCTGGCTTCTGCTCCCTTCCTCTCCCGGCTCCGTGTTACACGATCAGTCGGATTTAAGGCCCTATTATACCAAAAGATGTCTGACAGATTATGTTACAGATTTTTTCAGCCAAACCCGGGAATGGATTTGAAAAGAGGAGAACTCTCAGTCTTATCTTTACGACCTGTTCTCTGTTTATAGTCCGTTCCTGACAAAAAAAATCTGTCAGAGAATCTGTCAGACATCTTTTGGTGTAATAGGACCCTTATAATGGAGCTCCATGGAGCCTACTGATAAGTCTGACTGATCATGTGACACAGAGTCGAGAGAGGACCTCGCTTTGCGCGGTCTTCTCCCACTCTATCTCCCGATCGGTGCGGGTCTGAACCCAGGTCCGGATTGATCAAGACATTTGACATGTCCTCTGTGTCCTCCATAGGCATATACAGGCTTAGTGGAGGACACTGAGGGCGGGGCATGGTCACATGCTCTTGCATGTCAGCCATCTTATGGACAGACTCACCACAGAGCAGGACAGCACAGGGAGCTGCTGTCAGTAATTAGAATGAGTACAGTTATTAATACTGTACACTGAATAATTTTACTATAAAGTGGCCAACCCCTTTAAGAAACTCTAAAGAAAGGACAAGTGATGAATGGCAATGTGCACTATATGCTATGCTCTTTTGAAGACAAAGCACCTTTTCACCTCTACTGTTCCTCTTGGTTTTGCTGCTATTATTCAGAGCCTGTGCAAAGCTAATACAGATATATACAAATGACAACACACTTAGTATATTATGTACTTCCTGTTCCTTGAGTTGCCTTCTCAATAAACTGATTGTTATCCATAGACAAAGGCATTACGCAATAATTTCCATCATTATAATGCATTAGTAGTAAATTATATTATTACTTTTTTTTTTCATGTTCCTATATACTACACCATAAATACCCATATTGGCCCAGATTACAATTTCTATTTTTCTTGGCCAGCGAAATGAAAACCTATCCTGGGGAAATATTTCTTTCAGGGTGAATGGGCACACACATTTTTAGCACTGTGCTTGATTGTTAATTCATCTAGAAAGTGATTCAGTTATTTTTCACATATTCTTTCACATGGATAAGAAGACTTGTAGTGTCTTAGCCATACAGAATGTCCAGAAGAGCCCAATTTATTCTTTTTTTAATAAATTGTTTATTTGTACAAATTATAATAAAAGCAGTAAATAACAGACATGGCAAGGCTACATGTGATACATAACTTTTTGGCTGTCCGAGATGGCAGGATTATAGGAAAGATCAGCTCATCCGCAAGGATGCGTGTAGACTCTAGAGATGGGAACAGCAGTAAGAAAGAGCGCACAGACTGTTTGGTGAATGAAAGGTGGAATCTGATTGGTTGCTAGGGGCAACTGAGCCAGTTTCGTTTTACACCATGTTTGATAAATCTCCCCCTATAAGAGTGTGTGTGTGTGTGTGTATATATATATATATATATATATATATATATATATATATATATATATATATATATATATATATATATATAGAAAACAATAAAGATAAGGCGGCACACCAAATTTCTGTGAATAAGACAGTGAATTTATTCACCCATCATGTGCAATAAAACGTTTCAGTTTCCCAATGAAACCTTTTTCAAGCAACACATGTGTTGCTTGAAAAAGGTTTCATTGGGAAACTGAAACATTGTATTGCACATGATGGGTGAATAAATTCACTGTCTTATTCACTGAATCCAGCTGTTTGGTGATGTTGGTAGCAGTAGTTGCATGAGAGCACACAGGCCAAACAGGTTCCTAGCATCCCAGGTAGATCACCAGTACAGACGATAGTTTGATCCACCAACAAGCACGAGTAGCTCCCACAGTTTTCTTGTCCACTATTTAGACAAAGGTGGCAGCTTTATTACACATCCCTGTCACTGTGCAGGCCATTTGCAGGCGTTTTTGTATCATGAGGCCAATTATGTGACCTAGACAGCAGCCATCGTCACCTTCGTTTGCAATAGTAATGTGAACAAGAAACCTAGACTGCTATAGATTGGAACTGAATCATCTTAAGGGTGTGTTCACACGTAACTATGACACAGATTGTCATACGGAACCTGTATGCTTCCATGTCTTACTATATCTCATCTATATAAATTCCTGCCTCCATGCCCAACGCCAGATTTACTAAGAGGCACATGCCTCTTACATAGTTGCCAATGTTTGGAAATTTACCAGGGACGCTTTGGCTTTCAAAGTGAGGGGTGGTATGTTTTGTTGGGGTATGGCCTATTGTAAGTGTGTTTAATGGAGGTGTGGCTAGTCACCTGTGGTTTTTTTTCTTTAGAATTCTCCCTATATTTTCCTCATTGTATGGATATACAATGTATGTATATACTATGGATATACTATGTATTGTATAGTTAGGACACTACAAAGGGAGTATATTACACCCCCAGCATATTACAGACCCCACGATCAGGTCCCAGCATATTACAGACCCCACTATCCGCACCATCCTCACTTTTATACAAACTCCCCTTCTGTATTGCTTCACACAGTACTGGTGTCTATTTTGTGCTCTGATATATCAGGTTCTAGGTATTTTCTGCTCCCATTAAGTATTGAGGCACAATTGGGGCTCTCAAATTGTACTTAGGCCCTGTATGTGGCCTCACATAGTAATAACCCACCTCCATCTGTACCCTAATATAGTGGATAAACCCCCTTTGTTCCCCAAAATATTACTTAGGCCCCCTATGTGCCTCCCATATAGTATTTGAGTTCCTCTGTCCCTCTCTCCTTGTAGGAGCCCCCTCAGTATGTACTTTTCCTCATGTAGGCATCTCCTTAGTGAATTCCCCCCCCCCCCCCCGTAGTTAGCCCCTCCTCCCCAGTAGGCATCCCCTAAAGGTAATCCCCCTGACACTTAGCTCCCCTAATATGTAATGTAGTTGGGACTCCACTGTAGACATCCCTTAGTAGGTATGCACCTTGGTAGGTATTTAACCGCCTTGGAGAGCACCCGACTGAATATGGAAGGTGCTCACTGACTGTATGTGTCACCTCCATAGAAAAGCATGGGGATAGAAAATTGCCAGGAAAGAGTTAACTGTTTTATTCTCCTTTGCCTTAATTATGTGCCGCCCTCTTCTATTGGTGGCTGTTATCCCCCCCCCCCCCACCTCCCCTTTTTACACTGCTAACCAATGTTTCCTTTTTCTGGGCTTTCTGGTGGCAGCGATTTTTTTCAAGTCAAAGCAGGTGGACATTTTCTTGTTCTAGATAGCAAGGTGGACTTGCGCAGTCGGAGTCGCCTGTGGCATAACGATTGCTACCCCATTCTCTGGTTTTCTTGGCACCATGTAGCATTGGTTTTATTAACGTTGTAAGTTAAATTAATTCCCTGTTGTCTGTTTTTCCTGGCGATAGGCAAAAGGGGTTGGTTGGAGCATATATGCAGTCTTAGGTATCCCGTCAGTATTTAGTTTCCCCCGTGTAGGCACCCCCTTAGGGTAATTTCCCCCTTTCCCAGTAGTTAGCCCCTCCTCCCCAGTAGGCATCACCTGAAGGTAATCCCCTTGGCACTTAGCTTCCCTAATTTGTAATGTAGTCATTCCCCTGTAAGCCCCCCTCCCGCCATGTTAGGCATCTCCCCTGTTAGTTAACCCTCCCCCACACCTCTCAATCATATAGGCATTCCCCCTATGTGTCACTGTGCCGGCCAGCGCGCGTCCCCGTCTCCTAGGGCGCGCGCGCGCCGGCTGTCTCAGATTTAAAGGGGCAGTGCGCTCCTAATTGGTTTTAGTGTCAATCACTCCCCTATAAGTTCCAGCCCTGCCCCCTCCCAGGTGTTGGAGCCTCTACATGCTTCCCATAGCATTTGGCCCAGCTCCCTGTTGTTCCTGACCTCAGTCCTTGTTATTAGTCCCTGTCCTCAGTCCCGGTCCCTAGTCCCTGTCCGCTGCTTACCCATTGTTCCTGAGTGCTGCCTGCCACCTGCGGTTACGCCTTCAGACCTCTGCCTGCATTACCATTTGCCTACTGCTCCTACCACGCCTCGCCTGCTGTCACTAGCAACCAAGCCAGGGGTAGCGACCTGGGGGTCGCCTGCCGCAGCAAGTCCATCCCGCCTTGCGGCGGGCTCTGGTGAAAACCAGCGGCCCCTTAGACTCCGCTCCCTGGTGCAGTTACCACCATCGCTAGTGACAGTTCAGTGGATCCACGACTCCAAGCGTTACAGTAGGCTCCAACCATGGATCCCGGCGAGGTGCCTGATATCCGTGACGTAGCCCGAGTGGTCGCCCAGCAGGCGCAGCAGATTCAGCAACAGTCGCAGCAGATTCAGCAACTGACCGCCGCCTTACAGCAGCATACTACAGCCCAGCGCTCTCCACCTCCTGCAGCTCCTTCGAGACTTCGACTGGCTCTCCCGAGTAAATACGGAGGTGATCCCAAGTTGTGCAGAGGATTCCTGACTCAATGCACCATGCACATTGAACTTTTAAGTAGTCAGTTTAGAGCGCTCTAAAGTAGTAGTAGAGCGCTCTAAAGTGGCTTTTATCATCAGCCTACTGGAGGGTAGAGCTCTGGCTTGGGCCACGCCTCTCTGGGACCGAGATAACCCTGCTGCTGCTAATCTCCGAACCTTTCTGGCCGAGTTCCGCTCCGTCTTTGAGGAACCTGCCCTAGCGTCTTCGGCTGAGACAGCTCTCCTCAATCTCTCTCAGGGGAGTTCCACCGTTGGCGACTACGCCATCCAGTTCCGCACCCTGGCAGCAGAATTGGACTGGAATGAGGCCGCTCTAATAGCCACCTTCAAGAAGGGCCTGTCCAGTCGGGTAAAAGACGTGCTCTCCGCCCGAGATCTTCCTACCTCCTTGAACGATCTTATCTTACTGGCTACCAGAGTCGACAACCGGTTTACCAAGAGAGAGGAGGAGGTTCGGCAAGAACGGCGACTAAGCCTGCCTCGTCGCCATCACCGGCTGGCACCTGTTTTCCAGAATCCAGTCACGCCAGTACCCCAGTTAACTCCTGAAGTTCCGATGCAGGTAGAACGAGCTCGCCTGACCTCTGATGAGAGAGCTCGCCGACTGGAGCTGAATCTCTGTCTCTATTGCGGTGGCTCTGATCACTTCCGGCAGAGATGTCCCCAACGTCCTCAGCGTCCGGGAAACGCTCGCACCTAGGTCCGGTAGGAGAGGCCTCCCTAGGTGTACCTCCCCAAGGTTGTCTCTGCCAGTCTCCATCCAGACACCCTCAGGACAAACGCACCAGACTACTGCCTTCATCGACTCTGGGTCTGCGGGCAGTTTCATTGCAGCCACATTGGTCCAAAGATGGCGGCTACCCGTGATCCAGCTAGCCCGATCCCTGACTATCTCCTCGGTCATGGGCGAGACTCTTACTAAAGCTGTACACTACCAGACGGCACCTCTAGTCCTCCAGGTAGGCGCCTTGCATCAGGAGAAGATCTCCTTCTACGTCTTGCGCCATTCTTCTTCCGACATCTTGCTGGGTCTACCTTGGCTGCAATTACATACCCTTAGGCTAGACTGGAGAACCGGGGAGGTTCTCAGTTGGGGTCTGGACTTCCTGGAACTTCTCCTCCACGTGGTCGAGTGTACCCTCTCTCCGTGCCCGAGACTGAAGCCATGTCCTCCTACATCCGGGAGAACTTACAGAAGGGCTTCATCCGCAAATCCACGTCTCCCGCTTGCGCTGGATTTTTCTTTGTGCAGAAGAAGGACGGTTCTCTCCGCCCATGCATAGACTACCGGGGCTTAAATAAGGTGACTGTCAAGAACCGCTATCCTCTTCCGCTAATCCCTGAACTATTCGACCGTCTCCCTGGAGCCAGGATCTTCTCCAAGCTGGATCTCAGGGGAGCGTATAATTTGATCCGTATTTGTGAAGGAGACGAATGGAAGACCGCTTTCAACACCAGAGATGGGCACTACGAATATCTGGTTATGCCATTCGGCCTATGCAACGCCCCAGCGGTCTTCCAGGAATTTGTGAATGATATATTCCGTGACCTCCTCTATGTCTGCGTCATTGTCTATCTTGACGACATCCTGGTCTTCTCCCACGACCAGCAGACCCACGTGTCCCATGTACGGCAGGTTCTACGAAGACTACGGGCTAACCATTTGTATGCCAAGCTGGAGAAGTGCGTTTTCCATCAACGCAGCCTGCCGTTTCTTGGATACATTGTCTCTGATGGCCTACAGATGGATCCAGCCAAGCTCTCAGCTGTTCTCCAGTGGCCACGTCCTGTGGGACTTAGAGCTATCCAACGTTTCCTTGGATTTGCCAACTACTATCGGCAGTTCATCCCTCACTTCTCTACCCTGGTGGCACCCATAGTGTCTCTCACCAAGAAGAAGGCGAATCCCAGACGTTGGCCTCCAGAGGCCGAACAAGCCTTCAATAGCCTAAAGTCTGCCTTTGCCTCTGCTCCTGCTCTAGTCCGTCCAGATGTCACCAAGCCGTTTTCTCTTGAAGTCGATGCATCTTCTGTGGGCGCAGGAGCCATCCTCTCGCAAAGGGACACATCAGGCAAGACCAGAACCTGCGGGTTCTTTTCTAAGACTTTCTCCCCTGCCGAGAGGAACTATACGATTGGAGACCGTGAACTCCTGGCAATTAAGTTGGCACTGGAGGAGTGGCGTCATCTCCTAGAGGGGGCTAGACATCCTGTTAACATCTACACGGACCACAAGAACCTTCTCTACCTCCAATCGGCTCAACGCCTCAATATCCGGCAGGCCAGGTGGTCTCTCTTCTTCTCACGTTTCAACTTTACTATTCATTTCCGTCTAGCCGAGAAGGATGTAAAAGCCGATGCATTATCCCGAGCATCCGATGTCATGGGGCAAGAGGAATCCCCCCGTCACATAATACCTCCCGATCGCCTAGTACCAGTTGCCTCTTCTACTCTGCAGAGACTGCCTCCCAATAAGACTTATGTGCGCCCCACACTTCGAAAACGCATGTTGAAGTGGGGTCATTCCTCTTTGGTGGCCGGGCATCCGGGAGCTCAAAAGACCGGGCAATTGATCTCTAGTCACTACTGGTGGCCCAATCTCCTTCAGGATGTCAAGGACTTTGTGGCTTCCTGCGCAGTCTGTGCCAAGAACAAGTCACCCCGTCAAAGACCTGCCGGCCTACTTTTGCCCTTGCCAGTCCCGGACAGTCCCTGGCACCACATAGGGATGGACTTCATCACAGACCTACCTTCATCCGCGGGCAATACAGTCATTTGGGTGGTGACTGACCGCTTCTCTAAAATGTCTCACTTCGTGGCTCTTCCTGGACTACCCTCTGCTCCCCGTCTGGCCCAGTTGTTCTTCCGACACATCTTCCGCCTGCATGGACTTCCTCTTCACATTGTGTCCGACCGAGGCTCACAATTTATCTCCAAGTTTTGGCATGCCCTCTGCTCGCAGCTCCAAGTGAAGCTGGACTTCTCATCCGCTTATCATCCCCAGACCAACGGGCAAGTGGAGAGAGTCAATCAGATCCTGGGCAACTACCTACGTCATTTTGTTTCCAGCCGCCAAGACAACTGGTCCAATCTACTTCCCTGAGCAGAGTTTTCTTATAACCATCTGGACTCGAGTTCCACAGGCAAGTCTCCTTTCTATGTGGTCTACGGGCATCACCCTCGTCGTTCTCTGCCCCTCTCTCCATCATCTGAGGTTCCTGCCGTGGAGGAATTGATCTCTGACCTTCAGTCGATCTGGGAACAGACTCGACAGTCCCTACTCAAAGCCTCTGACCGCATGAAGGACCAGGCGGATAAGAAGAGGAGACCTGTCACAAACTTTCTCCCAGGTGACAAAGTCTGGCTCTCGGCCAAGTATATCCGTCTCAAGATTCCCAGCTACAAGTTGGGTCCTCGATTTCTTGGTCCTTTCTCAGTGCTAAAACGCATTAACCCAGTCACCTCCAAACTCCGTCTACCCCCTACAATGCGAATCCCGAACTCCTTCCATGTCTCCCTCTTGAAGCCATTGGTCCTCAACCGATTCTCCAGTAAAGCTTCGTCCTCCACTCCACAAGCCGTCTCTGACGACGTATACATTGTTGAAGACATCCTAGCGATGAAAACTGTCAGAGGAGATGCTTCTTCCTAGTGGACTGGAGAGGTTTTTGTCCTGAAGAGAGATCCTGGGAACCCGAATCTAATATCCTGGATCGGGATCTCATCAAGGTAGTCTTGCAGACTAGAAAGAGGGGGAGGCTAAAGGGGGGGGGGGTACTGTTAGGGCCACGGCGGCGTCCCACGCTCTGGACCGCCGCCGTGACTCCTCACCCAGTTTCGTAGCAGCCGGTGTCCACATGCAGGGACCCGGCGCTGCGGCTACTTCGGCCCAGGAGGGCGCCTCACCTTGCCTCGTTCCTGCCCGTCACTGTGCCGGCCGGCGCGCGCGTCCCCGCCTCCTAGGGCGCGCGCACGCCGTCTGTCTCAGATTTAAAGGGGCAGTGCGCTCCTAATTGGTTTTAGTGTCAATCACTCCCCTATAAGTTCCAGCCCTGCCCCCTCCCAGGTGTTGGAGCCTCTACATGCTTCCCATAGCGTTTGGCCCAGCTCCCTGTTGTTCCTGACCTCAGTCCTTGTTCCTAGTCCCTGTCCTCAGTCCCGGTCCCTAGTCCCTGTCCTCTGCTTACCCATTGTTCCTGAGTGCTGCCTGCCACCTGCGGTTACGCCTTCAGACCTCTACCTGCATTACCATCTGCCTACTGCTCCTACCACGCCTCGCCTGCTGTCACTAGCAACCAAGCCAGGGGTAGCGACCTGGGGGTCGCCTGCCGCAGCAAGTCCATCCCGCCGGGCGGGCTCTGGTGGAAACCAGCGGCCCCTTAGACTCCGCTCCCTGGTGTGGTTACCACCATTGCTAGTGACAGTTCAGTGGATCCACGACTCCAGGCATTACACACTCCTCTAGCGACTCTTCTCCCTGCTTTGAATGTGTGACGTCACTCATGTGCTAGGAGCACCCTCTTGTGGCCAGAGCCAGAATACTGCCTGCAACCACAAGAGGTACTGTCATAGAGGGGAGAAAATGCTTCCTCCCTCTTTCAGTGCATTATGTAACTATAAGCACTCCTTAGGAGTGCTTATGGTTAAACGCTTGGGGGATGGCACTTCCTGGGACAGCAAGGGGGTGGGATTTCTGGCCCCGTTACACCCGGGACATTATTTTGCCAAGGTAACCCTCAAAGGTTGGGAAAGTCCAGGTTAACAATTATAAAAATCCATCAGATCTGTGGAGCACATTTCTGCCATGTTTTATGCCTGCTAGCAGGTGAAAATCATGATAAATCAGGCACGGGAGGGGGTCACTGACTTACCAAGCCTGTTACACGGCTCGATAATTATGGGGGCAGGGCAATACTTGTGCAGCTCCTGCAAGCTGGGGCAAGCTGCGGAAACCGCGGTGGGTTTCCGTAGTGTGGACTAGGGATGGTCCGAACCGAGTTCGGTTCGGGTTCTTACGAATCCGAACCCTCGGTAATGACTCCATAGCCATAGGCTGTATTCCAGTTTTCCAGGCGTTACTCCCGCTGGATCCGCCTGCTCCACAGAGCGGGCAGACAGCGGGAGTCTGCTGCCGAGCGTTCGGGTTCATACAAACCCGAACCTCGGCAGGTTCGGACCATCCCTAGTGTGGACATACCCTAATGGGGTCTTTTCCCAAGCCTGGCCTCTATTCAGGTAGTGGACAGGTGAAAAATCAGACTATGTTTCCTACTTTATTAGTTGTTCACTACAAAGCAACTTTCACAGACTGGTGACTATCTTATAGACCTCCAAACTGATTGCAAATTCTCCAGTGAGAAATGTAGCAGTATCTCCAGGCAACGGATCTGAAAAGTGTTGCAATAGTTGCACTCCTGCCAGTAGTTATATATGAATATGCCAACCAAGTCATCCAACAAGGAAATTCTTAAGAAATGTTGTCCTCAATTTAACTAAGTAAAAGTGGCCTATATCATTTACTGTCTTGCTGGAGAGGTTCTGCCTTTGCCTATTGTAACATAATGATCCACTTTTGTATGTCTATCTGGCAATCTTCCAGGGAGTCTTTGAAAAATGTAACCATACTTCTTCTGTTCTTGTTTTCTTCAAGCCTGGCACTTCTCCATTGGCCAATATATTTATTATAATCAATGGAGTCGCCTCGCAGAGGGAAGGGGTGCAGTCACACTGAAGGTGGGCGACCCCCTCCAGTGCTTCAGGCCGAGCCTGTGCCCGGAAATACACTGGCGCTGTGTGCATGAACCGGGCCACGGTTCAAAAAAAGGACAGCGGCACCAGCATCCCCGCGTTGGCACCACCCTATTCATGTAAAGATCTTCAAGCGATGTTTCTGATGGTACATTCACTTTAAATGGGAATTCAGTTCCAGTGCAGTCAGCAGACCCAAGACCTGTACCTCTATTGTGGATATCTAAGTCACTTGTCCTGTTCATGCTCCACAGATAGGGAAATCCTGAGTAAGGAAATTTCTTTTACTAAAATGTGGCATGAGTTTCCAAGCTTTTTAGGATCCAAGATAGCCTTTTGAACGGGCACAGTTGGAAATGTTATTGGCTGGTGACTTGAGGTTTCCTATGTAACTCCTTTTTATTTACAGTATTGCCTTCTTGGATTATATTATGATTATAGGGAAGCCAAGCTCACTGCCGCCAGCCGCTCACTCAGCCCGGGATCTCTGAGCGGTGGTTGGCAAGGCTATGAGCTCCTAATAAGTGCGTATAGTTAAACAGTGCACTGGCAGAGCTAGAAACCATTGTGTTTCAACCCTGCCAGTACCTCTTGTGGCTGCAGTCAGTATTCTTCTTCCAGCCACATCAGACCACTCTCACCTTTTAGCTCCTGGTGCACAATGACGTCTCTTGTGCAGAGCGGGGAGATGAGTCGATGGAGGACTGGAGGAGTGCTGTGGGCAGGTATGGTATTTTTTTAGTTCCACATGGTTGGATGCCTACATATCCAGGGGGTAAGGTTTTAACCTAGATGGCTAATGTGGGGGGAAGGGGGATAACAGGGGGATGCCTACATTCCTACAGTGGGTGCTAACTAAATTACACACTAGAGGGGATAGGGGATTAATTACAGGAGCATGCCTACAGGGGGGGGGGGTCTAACTACCAGGGGCAGGATTGCCTACATGGGGGAAAATACATACTGGGGATTACCTACAGAGGGTGACATTACCTCTTGATATGGATGCACAGGGGGGCTTATCTGCTATATGAGGGTACAGATGGGGGGGCCTACAACTATGTGAGGAAATAGAGGGGGACTATTTAATGGTCTGTAATATGCTGGGGGCCTGATGCTGCAGTCTGTAATATGCTGGGGCCTGACATCAGAGTGTATTATGGGGGCCTGATACTGGAGTCTGTAATATACTGAGACCTAATACTGGAGTCTATAATATACCTGGGCTTGATGCTGGAGTTTATAGTATGCTTGGGGCCTGATACTGCAGACTGTAATATGCTGGGGACCTGATACTGGGGTGTATAATATGCTGGGGTCTGATACTGGCGTGTGTAATAAGCTCGAGGCCTGATGATGTGGTGTGTAATATGTTGGAGTCTGTAATATGCTGAGGGTCTGATATGGAGGTCTGTAATATGCTGGGGGTCTGTAATATACCGGTGTCTGTATTGTGCTGTAATGCATATCCATACAATGAGAACAATATAGGTAAAATGCTCAAAAAGTCCAGTGACCAGCCGTACCCCTGGAAACCACACCGACAGCAGGTCATACCTGCAACTATGCAATATATGATGGTCTCTTGACTCCCAAACAAAGTTAATGAAACCAGAAAACACAAAATAAAGACATGACACATTGTAATCAGGCGTCAAATGGTCACAATTTTATTTAAAATTACAAGACACAAAAAATGGCAGTCCCCCAACTCACGAAGAGTCACCCTCCAGCACTCAGGCAAGGAAAAAGCCCCTGTGGAGGAAACCTCGAGGGAGCCATGGCTGGAGAGTTGCTCCTCCCTTGGGCTTAGAGGGTAATACTATTACATAGCATTCTTAAATTTTTAGCTGATTTTCAGACAGTGGATGTGAGAAAGTTCTAGCTGCCATACCTGTCACCTTATTAATGGCTAGGTGGTAGTACCTTTTCTCCCTTACAGATCCAGGTCCACCAATCAATAAGGTGGAGAATCAGTTAAAAGGGTAGACTGAAGCAAACAACCCATTTTCCCCTGCTAGAACCTCCAATTTAAATCAAGTGTAGGGTAAAGTAGTCAAGGTCCTCTGGCGCATCCAAGATGGCACTGATCCAGGCAGTGGGCATTTCTTTTATGGTATTAGAGATTATACAGGTAGCTGTAGATGTGATATGGCTTAGACTGGCCCTGTAACCAGCACATACACACACAACACTAACACAACCTGCACACATCCTTTAACAGTTCTGTAACAGGGACTGTGCTACAGTGTCTGTGGTTGTCATTGTAATGCTGCCACAACCAGGTGCTTATAGTTCAAGTGCTAGATGCAGCATCCGGTGGCCAAGTGGGTCCCCGGGAACAGGGGGCTGCGAGACATGGGTCACTGATTCCCCCTAATGTTTTCCTCCTTAAGCAATGTGATCACACATAGCTAAGACCTTGACCATGTCTTAGTAAAGTTATATACTTTACTTAGCTTATTGTTCCAATGTATTGGCGGCGTTCCTTACTTCTGATTCTGACCTTTAACTTGAACGTGTGAACGTACCCTAAAACAGAAAAAAGTGAGAGGGGGTTACTAAGGCACTGGATTTTCAAGTTGCTATGGGCAGAAAGCAGTATGAAAATTACAGCAGCAGCAAAGCAAGGAAAGGGTTACTGAGATGAGCGAATAGCCTTGGTTTACCTTGCATGGATGGTACAGATCAGATCCTCAGGACACTCACAGATGTAGGTACACAGTCACCCTCTCTCTCTCTCTCTCTCTCTCTCTCTCTATCTCTCTCTCTCTCTCTCTCTCTGGGACAACACACATGCTAAACCTTGTTGTTGTTGTCAGTATTGTGGCTGATGAAGCCTGCAGAACACCTGCTGATTGGGTTATGGAGAAACTGGACCATACGGATTCCACTATTGACAATCTGAGTGACAGCAGCTTTCTAGAAATTATGGACATTGTTAACCCATTTAGCTACAAAAGCAAGGCACACCTTTAGGCTATATTCACACTACATACGTTTCATATTAATCACGTCCGGCCGTGATTAATATGAAACTTACATTGTGCTGCCGTCTATGGAATCACGGCCGGAGTGTATACATATAGTATACACTCCAGCCGGGATTGCTAGCGGCCACACAAAAAAAATGACATGTCAGTTTACACAATGCAGCGTGTCAGAACCTGTCAGTTTACACAATAGAGCGGTGAATTCGGATGCGGGCGCACACGGGTGCGTCTGCATCCAAATTCAGCAGAAGTGAAGATCATGGGATGATCTTCAGTAACACCAGCCGTTCTGTGACCGGGCCTGGTCACAGAACGGCCGGTGTTATACATAGTGTGAACATGGCCCTATTCTGGAAGCTTGGATCCTGATCTTGTCAATTTATTCTTGTTTACTTTTTTTGTATCTTGTGCTTTGTATTTGTCTTTATCAATTAAATAAACAATATATATTTACTTAGCTTATGCATGTGAACCTACTGTATATTTTCTTGCAATCTTTGAATCTACTATAAAACATGTTGCACTTTGGAGCTGGGTCTGCAAAAGTATTGTGAGACAGCAATGGTATCCCTGGTTGCAAGAGACTAAGGGCCCTATTCCATAGTAACGATAATCGGCCGGATCGGCCCCATTTGGCCCGATTCGGCCAATTATCGTTTGGTGAAATAGAGAGAACGATCAGCCGATGATCGTGTCATCAGCTGATCGTTCATTTAGGGCCAGACCTAAAATCATCGTTCCCCCACCGCACATCTCTATGGTTTTTGATCGGGCCCTCCTCGGCCCGTGGAATAGGACCCTAAAGGGTATGTGCACACCACAGAATCCTGGTGAATCATCCTTTGCGGATTCCGCATCTCACCCCCGCATCGCACCATCCGCTGGTCCCATAGGCTTCATTCTATGGTTTGCCAGATTCCGCTGTCTGCCTGAAGAATAAACCCACTAATTCTTCAGGCGGACGGCAGAGTCTGGCTAACCATAGAATGAAGCCTATGGGACCAGCGGAGATGTGTGCATCTGTGAGCAGGACGAGATCCGGAATCTGCAGCGGGTGATCCACCAGGCTTCCATAGTGTGCAGATACCCTAAGGGTGCCTTTACACAGAGGGGTTTATCTGACAGATCATTGAAGCCAAAGCCAGGAATCTCAGTCTTTCCTTTATGAACTGTTCTCTGTTTATAGTCTTTTAAAAAAATCTTTCAGATAAATCTCTCTGTGTAGAGCCATCCCTAGACTGTGGAAAGTATACCACTAGTTAGGGGGTGAAGTACTTGCCACAGGCACTGGAAACCCACTACAGTTTAGCATACTGTCAAGACTGCAAAAAAAACAAAAAAAAAACTAACCAATGGGAGACTATGAGTAAAGGTGTGGTACAGTACACAACAGTCATGCTAACAAGTCAGGGATCATCCCAGCCCATGCCGAGAACCAGTCTAAAGGTGCAGGACACCCCACTTGCATGAGTTGCTCCAGAGGGGGTAAAACAGGAGGGGAAGGTTTAGGGAAGGAGGTCGGAGACAATGAGGTTCTGGTATCGTCTAGGGTACCCCTCTCCTGCTGTCGGTCCCTCAACCGTTGGTCCACCCGGATGGCCAAGGTCATGCTGTCCTCGAGGGTGCCAGGACTCAGCCAGGTCACTCAGCCCGGCCCGGAATTTGAACCAGAGGATGGAGTCGGTCCAAGTGGAAGGACCACTCCACTGCCGGAACTCTGAGCAGTAGTCCTCAACCGGACGTTTACCCTGCCGTAACATGGTCAGTTGTCGCTCAGCATTGGCTGCAGTCTCCAGGTCATCATACAACAGGCCCAATGCGGAGAAAAACTTGTCGACTTTCTGCAAGTCGGGAGAGTCAGGTGACAGGGACAATGTCCATTCCTAAGGTGGCCCCTGGAGAAGGGACAGAACTATGCCCACTCTATGAGCCTCGTCTCCAGAGGAGCAAGGGCGCAGCGTGAAAAACAGTTTACAACCCTCCCGGAAGGTGCGGAAACTTCTCCTGTCCCCTTGTATTTCTCTGGGAGCTGGACTGGAGGCTGAGGAGGTACCGGGGAGGTCATGGTAAACTGTTGGGGGGCCGTCTCCTGCTCTTGGACCCTTTCAGCCAGCTCCTGCACCATGGTGTTGAGCTGCTGCATGTGGTCCACTATGGTGGTCATGGCGTCCGTAGTGACTGTGAGGCAAAACCAGTTGGCTGGCTATTCTGTCTGGACAGGGGAGGCAGGGACAAGACACTACGAGGTACGGGGATCGCAGGAGTAGACAGGGGGAAGCTGGGATCAGGGTATGAACCGAAATAGCCAGCACTGGGACTCTGCCTCAGCTTTTTTTAATGCTGACCAAGAGCCCGGTCTGGATCCCCATTGGACCGGCGCTCTGATCTTCCAGGTACAGACAGGCAGAGAAACCCGTCAATCACAGAAACAACATAGGTGTAAAATCAAGTCCAGAAGCTTCTCAGCTTAACTCCTACATTGCCGGAAGCTGAGAAGAAATCGGGTGTGGCACACAAAAGCAAACACCAGGCCCAGTTCACACCAGGCTACTGCACATTCCTGACACTGTATAGAGCAAAGTTGCTAGAAGCCTACGTACTCTATCTCACAGTGCGGGTGTAATCAGGTGCCCACCTGGCACTGGCGTTACGACTGGCTGAGCTATACTTCGACCAACCACCACAGTAGTGGCTTCACACAGTACCACCTAGCAAGTGACCTTATTTTCATTTGTGTAGGGAATATAAGTTTAGGGAATAATAAAAAGGGTTTGATGTGAGCATGGTGGAAGAAAACATTTTTTCTATGGCAATAGGAATTAATACTGATCTATTTACCTTACCACATGCTTTTGGTCCATTAATATTATTTCTGGGCTAGCAGCCACAGGGGGAGGTGCAAGTACTGGCATAGGTCCTAGAAGAGCAAAGTTACATCTCCAGATGTTACATGTGTTCAGCACCTTGGCAGAAACAGAAAAAAAATCTAGGAAGTGCCCATATACTTCAACACTTCTTCATAAAATAGCATGATGGTGCATGCAGACAAAACCATTGGAACCAAACAACCATCTGTACAGTCCGCAGATGGTCATGCACAGGCCAGTTAGTGAGGTGGAAAAAAAAGACCTGCTAGGAACATGTTTACTGGGGCAGCAGTGTTCTATGCAATATTATACGCTGCATTATTAAAGGGGTATTCCACTCAAACATAACTTTTGATATGTTGCTGTCCATGGTGAGACTAACAATTCCTTCCAGACTTGTTATTATCTATTTAGTCTCCTTCTCCCAGTTCTGAGCTGCTGCTTTCTACTGAAAGCACAAAAAGCTTTGTGTGAGGCTTTCTCCCTGTCTACCCTTCCCCTCCCTTCTGAGACTGCTGATGTAAACAAGTCCCTGGCTGGCTTTGTCTGCAACTTTGTAGCTTCTTTGTAAAGCTGGGAGGGTTATTTAAGTTCAAGTTGCTAATGAACTGCCAGGGACTTGTTTACGTCAGCCATCTCAAAAGGGAGGAGGAGGGGGAGATGGAGAGAACAGCTCTTTTTGTGTTTTCAGCAGAAAGCAGCAGCTGAGAACTGGGGAAGGAGACTAAATAGATAATAACAGGTATAGAATGAATTGTTAGTCTCACCATGGGCAGCAACATATCAAAAGTCATGTTCGAGTGGAATACTCTTTTAAAGCTTTGACAGTGATATAAACCTATGACTTGTAAATTGCCCTTTTCCCAAGGTAGCCAAGTGTAAAATCATCCCTCCATCCCCACCTTTTATACCTCACCAGGCCTGAATTCATATTCTATTCTATTAGGATTGAGCAGAGATGCAGAACTGTTCGGGTTCGGCATTGTCCACCCAACCCAAATGCTTGGCAATTGGCATTTTTTCCAGTGGCCGGGAGTTCGGCATCTCTGCCCAACACTAATAGAACACTTCACCCTACACTATCTTTTATGTTATTACTCAAAAAAAATAAGAGGACCCACAGGTCTGTCCATCTCTTGCTCCTACATGAGTGAGACTCTTATTCGTACCTATAACATTGCCACACTACTTTTATCTACCAACTTTTTGATAGAATATAACACATACATTTCCATAAGGAACATATGTACCAAACAATCCATGCACATACATATGTTATCCATCCATAGTTACACCTACAGAGAATATCTAGAACCCCAAAAGTAATCCAAATAATACAAATTTTAATAATAATATGAAAAACTTTATTATACACCATGACAAAATTACAACATTAAAAACAAAAACTTGAGGGGACAGGAGGCCATACTGCTGGAACTCATCTTATTAATATAACGTGTGAGGGGTGTGAGGTGGGGGGTCAGTGGACTGGCACACTCATTATATACCCATATTACATGTTATATTGTGCATCTGTGAATAGTACATCCCATAACCCTGTTCAGCATACTAGTAGCATGATGTTTTTTCTTAGCACCAGCACTTTATTACATTTATATCACATTTTGTGATTTTTTATAATAACGTTTTTAATATTATTATCAATTGATAATATTTTATTTACTTTTGGGGTATTAGATATTCTCTGTAGGTGTAGCAACCTTTTCCATAGAGGTTACATGTAAGGGGCCTATTCCACGGAGTGATAATCAGCTGAATCGGCCCTATTTGGCCGATTTTCGCTCCGTGGAATAAATACAACGATCAGCCGATGACAACGATCATTAGCTGATCGTTGATATAGGTTTGAACCTAGAATTGTCGGCGCCGACCGCGCATCGCTATGTGTAGTAGCGGTGCGCAGGCGGCAACTGACGATTTACATTACCTATCCAGGCTGCAGGGCTCCTCCTGCGGTCTTCTTCTCCTCGGGTCCTGCGCGCTCCAGCTTCACAGCTGCCTGTCAGCTCAGACAGGCTGCTTTGAAGCTGGAGCGCGCGGGACGCTGGGAGAAGAAGACCGGAAGAGGAGCCCTGCAGGCTGTATAGGTAATGTATAAAGTTTAAGTGTGTTTCCAAGGAGCACCAGGAACAGGTAGTAGCAACAGCGGACGGGCAGGCTCGGAATTAAAGCTCTCATTTGGGCAAAAATAGTGCAGACTAAAACACGGTATCAAACACCCTTAGAAAGGGTAGGCCACCAAAAATGACAGGATAAAACATTAATGGTTATAACATTAAAGGACTCCCAGATGACCCACAAGTTTAGTGTTGTGCCCCAGGCAAGTATTCATCTTCTCTAAGTGAATGGAACACAGGTTTTCCGAGGGAAAATATCCTTCAGAAGGAATAGAGCCACAATGACAATGCAAGTAGGATAAATTATATACAGTGGTACCTTGGTTTAAGAGTGATTTGGTTTAAGAGCTCACAGTTTTTCAAAATTGTGACTTGGTTTAAGAGCATTGCTTTGGTTTAAGAGCTCCCTGTACTGGGTGGGAGGGGGAGTGAAGGAGGGGCATGGTCTGCATAGCGGGGTCTACAGCACTGTACACTGACCCAGGAAGTCTCCCTCACCTTCCAAATCATAGCAGATCCACTTCAGGCTGGGGATTACATCAGGGGACAGGACTGTGGAGGTAATCTCTCCATAGCTGTAACCCCTCTCTCCCCGGACAGAGAGTGCTGCTATACTGTGCCCACATCTGCCCTGCTCATTCCTTCCTGCTCCCTGCAGTCTCTGTCGGCCCTTGTGTTTCCCATCCTCTTCATTACTGTACAGTAACTTATAATATCACATATTCTGCTGTTTCTGAATGTGTTTGTTTCATTTGTTTTACATGTTATTCAGAATAATAAATCATTATTTTTGGGGTGTGGAACCAATTGTCTGCATTTCTATGAGAAATGGGAAAATTTGCTTTGGTTTAAGAGTGGATTTGGATTACAAGCACGGTCTCGGAACGAATTATGCTCGTAATCCAAGGCACCACTGTATTACAAATCTTTTGCTTGTTTTGCAGAATCAAAGAAGCAAAAAGTATCTGCTCGGATGTTCTTATCTGTGGGACACCAGTATTGGGGGAAGTAAGTCTTGTGTAGAAGAGTACCCATCTGGCCTCATGGGGATTTAGGTCATGGGCCCTGTGAAAATAAGTCAGATTTTCATGATCTGTGTAGATGATCACAAGGTGCAGAACGCCTAAAGAGAGGCGCACCAATTCTTCTAAAGCTAGCTTATTAGTGAGAAAACTCTATCTCCAATGGTATAGTGCCAAGGAAAGCCACAGGTGACCAATCTCCCTTTGAAATTCTTCTAGGATGAAACTGTTTCTGCAGCATTTAAGGAAATGTCTACTTTCTGGAGACTTAAAGCGTAACTGTCATTTCAGGGTCATTTTTCTGAAAACATTAAATATCAACAGTACAAGCGATTTTAAGAAACTCTGTAATAGGTTTTATAAACCAAAAGAGTTTCCTTCTGGATTGAAAAAGCAATCTCCCAGCCTCCCCCCTCACAGCAGAAGCAGCAGGATTTCTGTCTCCATTATGTGGCTATGGAGAGGGGAGGGGCTGTTAGGAGTGACTGAGTACGGAGCAGTCCTGCACAGCACAACACCCTGCAATCTTCTCTCAGTAAGTTCATAGATAAGCAGTGACCTTTCTGACCCCTGAATCCTGCAGTTTAGGTGCCCAGAGAGTCTACAAACAGCTGACCTTCATGTCACCTCTTCCTGCTCCCTCATCTCCCTCGGCCCCTCCCCCCTTCATAGGCTCACAATGGAGAGAGCAGAGCCCGTCTTCACTGGCTTCTCTGTAATGAAGACGTGTTTGCCTGATAATGCACAGATAAGAAGCCAGGGGGGGAGGCTGGGAGATTGCTTCTTGAGTACAGAAGGAGGCTTTTTTGGCTGATAAAACCTATTACAGAGTTTCTTAAAATCGCTTATACTACTGATTTCTGCAATAAAAAAAACATGACAGTTACGCTTTAAAGGGGTACTCTGGCGAAAATATTTTTGTTTCAAATCAACTGGTTTCAGAAAGTTATAGATTTGTAATTTCTTCAAAACCTCCAATCTTCCCATACTTATCAGCTGCTGTATGTCCTGCAGGAAATGTTGTTTTATTTCCATCCTGACACAGCGCTCTCTGCTTAAATCTCTGTCCGAGACAGGAACTGTCCAGAGCAGGAGCAAATTCCCATAGAAAACCCTCTCCTGTTCTGGACAGTTCCTGTCTCATACTTGGGATTTTTTTTAAATAGAAGTAAATTATAAATCTATATAACTTCCTGAAACCAGTTGATTTAAAAGAAAAAGATTTTCGCTGGACATCCCCTTTAAGGATAGTGCAGTACTGGAGCAGAGGCAAAGGTATACTTTGACTGGAAGGTGGTCTCAGCTCGAGGAGTCTACTTCTTTGCATCCACAACCTTTCTGGTTGGGGAAGAAATTCAAGTGGTGAATGTGGACAAATTGGGAACAAACTGGTGAAATCCAGGAACCACTGGATGGTGCTCAGGCCTTGTAGTCGAGGACAGTTCAGGACAGCAGACAGTTTCTATAGATCCATCTGGAGCCCTGTATAAAATATAATATACCCCAGAAATTGTAAGAATAATCTTTTGAAGACACATCTTTCTATCTTGGCATACAAGTCTATTTTTCCTTAGCTTCTCCAAGACTTGACAGATATGCTTCCTGTGTGAGGTCAGATCAGGTCACTTTAGTAGATCAAGATGTCATCCAGACATACCACCGCACAAATATAGATCATGGAAGATGTCATTCCTGAAACACATTTGGAGCGATGCAGAGACCAAAAAGCATGATGAGTACTTATAGTGGCCATCACAAGCTGTTGGCCCTTTTCCAATCATCATCTGCATCACAAATGCAGTTATAGTTTTCATGCAGGTCCAACTTGCCTAAGACCATGGCTCCATGGATTCTGTGAAAGACTAGAGAGATTAGGGTTCTATAACACAGCCCAATCATAAACTGTAAACAAGCGCTCATTTACTGAGCAATTACATGGGCTGACTATCAGGCAGCAAGGGCTGCACGGTCATCGTTAGTGATGTCAGTGCAGCCCTTGTTTTAATACAAAGTAATAACATATTAACTTACCTTACCACGTTCCCTGGTGTCCTTGAGTGTTCCCTGGTCTTTGCAGCTCTGCCTTCTGTTCCAGTCTCTGCACTGATAGGCCGTGGCCACTCAGCAATTCACTGGCCAAGACAGTCAGTGCAGAGACTGGAACAGGAGGCAAAGCTGCAGACACCAGGGAACCTGGTAAGGTGAGCTAATAATTATTAATTTTATAATACAATCATCAGCTATCGGTCGCGCATTGATATTACACGTAGCGATGCACGCCCAACGCCCGATGATTTAAGGTCTTGACCTAAAGAAACGATCAGCAGATGATTGTTTTATCGCTGATCGTTCTCTCTATTACACGGAGAGATAATTTCTCCATGTAATAGTGCCCTTAGTGCTAGGGAAAACCTGTTCTTTACAATAATTTTGTTAGGCTCACGGCAGTCTATGCAATGTTGCAGAGATTCACGACAGAAAATAATCTAGTTTTGACTGAAAAGGAAGAGTTTCTAATGAACCTCCTTCCCTTTCATGTATTCTGACAGGTCTTTGGTTTCTGACAGGGACAGGGAAGGTAGATTGCCATGAGCATAAGGCAGAAGTCCTATCTGGAGAACCAAAGGGGGCGAGTCTACAGATAAAGTGTGTTTGCGCACTGAGAAATTCTCGTGGATAACTTCCCACTGATTTCGCTGCTTGCTTCCACACGCTCCTGCTTGACTCTTCGCCCATCCCATAAACTCCATTCTATGCTAAGGCAGATTCCGCTGTCCGGCCAACGAATTGACATGTCCATTCTTTGGGCGGACAGTGGAATCCACCTGAGCATAGAATGGAGTCTATGCAATGGTCAGAGAGTCAAGCAGGAGCGTGTGGGAGCAAGCGGCGGAATCCGCGGGAAGTTATCCGCAAGTATTCCACAGTGTGGATATACCCTGACTCTGTTTTACAGGAGGTGAAAACAAAGGGCATACTCCAGACAGGCAGAAAGATGGACAACAAGCCTTTCATTATAGAGTCTGTCCTGTAGGCCAATCAGTGACCAGAGCATTAGGGTAAAGCCAGTGTACACCCAGGACAACAGGATTAACAGATGGCAAGATATAGAGGGAGATCTTTTCCGAGTGTAGAACTCTAAATTGTGGTTGTGAGAAGCCGTAATGTATAGGACTGGCTTTTGGAGTGCTTGGCGTGATGCAACCAGCATTGGTATCTTCAGGCAGACATTTGGCAACTAATACTGGGCAACCAGGGCTTAATGAAATTGCCGGAGGTTTTCCAGGTGATAATACACATAGTTCTGAAGGGCTGTATTTTCCATCTAGGGTCATCTCTAATAATTCACTGGTCAACAGCCAAAATGGTTCCTACATGAAAACAGTTAAACTCAATAATTTTGGGGTGCTGAGATCAAAAATGATGTTCAAATTTTTAAATTGGCTCTAATTTTCAAGATATAGACGGACTTTCTATATATCTCACAGCCTGTGATACAATACTGGGAAAAGTTTGCATCATCAGTATTGCATCATCAACTGGTATATTGCATCATCTTAGAATGACCAATAGGTATGGTATAAGGCTAGGTTCACACTGCGTGTTTGCTATCCGTGTTTTGCGAAAAACGGATGAAAAAAACAGATGCATTTGTGTGCATCCGTTTTGATCTGCTTTTCCATCAACTTCCATTATTAAAAAAAGAGATCCGTTTCTTTTTAACGGACACAAAAGTAGTGTCAACACTACTTTTGTGTCCGTTAAAAAAAAAAAAGAATCCGTTTCAATGCGTTTTTTTTTAATTATGGAAGTCAATGGAAAAACGGATCAAAACGGATGCACACAAATGCATCCGTTTTTTTTGCAAAAAAACAGATGAAAAAAATGGATTGCAAAAACGCAGTGTGAACCTAGCCTAAGGTATCGGGGTAAATGGAACCCATCAATGCTTTCAGATTACAGTTGGACAGTTATCAGAGACAATCCCATGTATGAATACAAAAGACATGTGTAAATGCACCGATAAGCCATTGAATAGGGACCTACATTCCAGAGTTCAATAAACATAATTAATTTGTAACAATTCTTAGATCTGCCTGTAAATTGTAGTTGATTTCAGATAGAACTAAGTTTCCTATGAATATATTTCAAAAGTTTATGAATAGTAACCTTGCTTCCTTATGATTGCAGAAGTAATAAATCTGTCGGCTATTATACTGTATTCTATACAATTCACAAAACAGTAACACGAGAACTCTTCCATATCATAGAAACTAGAGCCAATTAACATTTTTCCTTGTGATATTTGAATTCAGCGCATAAAAATCATTAAGTAATGGATAATTTTATTTCTGAACCAAACAACTTTTGAAAACGTGTTGACCAGTGTATATATAATTGGCAAAAACGTGTAAAGTGCTGCGGAATCTGTGTGTGCTATACAAATAAAAGAATTATTATTATTATTATTATTATTATTATTATTATTATTATTTGTCCTATTAAAGTGGTACTTCTGAGAAAAAAAAATGTTTTTAAATCAACTGATGTCAGAAAATTATACAAATTTGTAAATTACTTCTATCTAAAAATCTCAAGTCTTCCAGTACTTATCACCTGCTGTTATCCTGCAGGAAGTGGTGTATTCTTTCCAGTCTGACATGGAGCTCTCTACTGCCACCTGTGTCTGTGTCAGGAATTGTTTAAAGCAGGAAAGGTGTTTGCTACTGCTCTGGACAGTTCCTGTTACAGACAATGGTAGCAGCAGAGTGTCAGACTAGAAATAATACACCAGTTCCTGTAGAGCACCTGATAAGTGCTGGAAGACTTGAGTTCTTTAACTCCTTTAGAACTAAAAACGTAACCATACACCCCTTTTCGCGGTGCATTGCCGCTTAAAGAGAACCAATCACCGAAAATTTACTGTCCCTATAATAAAAGATTATCTGTCCCTAAGTCTATTCCTGAAGATACAGACTGCCTGTGCAGTCTGTATCTTATGCTTTTACCTAATCCTGTAAAGCGGAGCAGTAAGGACGGGGGCGGCCATCTTGATGACGTCACAGTGGTGCGTTCCAGCGCTGGAACGCAAGGGACGTAATCAAGATGGCGCCCGGCTTTACTGCACCGCTACAGAGGACTGGGTAAAGTATAAGATACAGACTGCAAAGGCAGTCTGTATCTTCATGTAGTTTATTTCTGAAGATACAGACTGCCTGTGCAGTCTGTATCTTATACTTTACCCAGTCCTCTGTAGCGGTGCAGCTAAGCCGGACGCCATCTTGATTACGTCCCTTGCGTTCCAGCGCTGGAACGCACCAGTGATGTCATCAAGATGGCCGCCCCCGCCCTTACTGCTCCGCTATACAGGATTAGGTAAACGCATAAGATGCAGACTGCACAGGCAGTCTGTACCTTCAGGGACATACTAATAGGCCCAGTTAGAATAGACATACACAGTGATCTCGCGCTGTATAGCGCGGGATCACTGTGTATTTACAGAGCGGCAGCAAAGGCTCATGGGAGCCCTTCCCGCCGCTCGGCATGCCGGGAGCTTCCTGTCTCGCGCCGGCTCTTTTAAAAAGAGCCGGCGCGAGACAGGAAAAGAGAATGTGTATATTGTAAAATCACGGGCATAAAAGTAAATAATTCCAATTACAAATATTAATAAAATATTAATTTACAGCTAATTAGCAAAAAAAATTTTTTTTTTAATTTCGGCCATGATTGGTTCTCTTTAATAACGTACAGTTACATCCTGAAATGATGTGTGGTGCAGGAGCACTCCATCCCTATGTCATCCATGGCGGATCCCAGCTGTCAGTCATTGCCGGGCACCAGCTGCATCTGCCTAGACCTGGGCCGAGCCTGGATTGCGGCAATTAACACTATAGGTGCTGCAATCAGAGCGATCACAGCATCTATAGTGCATAAAAGAGGGAGAATTCTCCCTTTGTTCGCATCGGCCTGTGCAAAGCGATTGTCCAGCCCCGATGGTTGCTATGACAACAGGAGACTTCCCTGAGGCCTTCTGTGTCATAGCTACGGAAGCTGATCAGGCTCAGCCCTAAGGCAGATCTGCATTGCAATGTAATCTGCCTGTCACCAGGCAATCATGGTGGGACAGTAAAATAATGTATAAAAGTAAAAAAAACAAACACAAACACACAAATAAAAATATAAATAAATATATAAATAAAAGTTTTCACAAAAAAATTGTACAGATATAGGCTAAAATTTATTACCTATTACCATCCTAAACTACAATATGCCACGAGAAAACAAATCTCAGAATCACATGGATAAGTTATAGCATCACACAGCTATAAATCAATCCACAAAGTCTCAGCAGAAGATTCAATAGTATGTGGGTGCACGTCTCACCATACCGGACCCAGGTTCATGTGGGATTAAAAAAATTTAATTTCCTTTGGCGCGGTCTCCTTTGTTTATCCTGGTATCACAGAGCTATAACTGCATAAGGCCAAAATCAGCCTGACACCAGATGATAAATATATACACTCACCGGCCACTTTATTAGGTACACCTGTCCAACTGCACGTTACCACTTAATTTCTAATCAGCCAATCACATGGCGGCAACTCAGTGCATTTAGGCATGTAGACATGGTCAAGACAATCTTCTGCAGTTCAAACCGAGCATCAGTATGGGGAAGAAAGGTGATTTGAGTGCCTTTGAACGTGGCATGGTTGTTGGTGCCAGAAGGGCTGGTCTGAGTATTTCAGAAACCGCTGATCTACTGGGATTTTCACGCACAACCATCTGTAGGGTTTACAGAGAATGGTCCGAAAAAGAAAAAACATCCAGTGAGCGGCAGTTCTGTGGGCGGAAATGCCTTGTTGATGCCAGAGGTCAGAGGAGAATGGGCAGACTGGTTCGAGCTGATAAAAAGGCAACAGTGACTCAAATAGCCAACCGTTACAACCAAGGTAGGCAGAAGAGCATCTCTGAACGCACAGTACGTCGAACTTTAAGGCAGATGGGCTACAGCAACAGAAGACCACACCGGGTGCCACTCCTTTTAGCTAAGAACAGGAAACTGAGTCTAAAATTTGCACAAGCTCATCGAAATTGGACAGTAGAAGATTGGAAAAACGTTGCCTGGTCTGATGAGTCTCGATTTCTGCTTGAACAAGACAATGAGTTCACTGTACTCAAATGGCCTCCACAGTCACCAGATCTCAATCCAATAGAGCATCTTTGGGATGTGGTGGAACGGGAGATTCGCATCATGGATGTGCAGCCGACAAATCTGCAGCAACTGTGTGATGCCATCATGTCAATATGGACCAAAATCTCTGAGGAATGCTTCCAGCACCTTGTTGTATCTATTCCACGAAGAATTGAGGCAGTTCTGAAGGCAAAAGGGGGTCCAACCCGTTACTAGCATGGTGTACCTAATAAAGTGGCCGGTGAGTGTATATTTTTACTGTTAACCTTAGGTGGGAGTTTTCCAGCTTTCCAGCTCCAAAGACATAATGTGCCCTGTAATACAGGCTCAGGTCCTCAGCTTATCAACATTGATATTCTTGGTTTGTGAGTCATTCTACTTGTATAGGCTCCTAAAAAGACGTGGTAGAAGGAGTCTACATGGGCCTCTAGAATGAGGGTGCGTGTCAGAGAGTTTTTTACCCTCTCTGCTGCATTTTCAGAAGTGCATGTGAATGTGATTGGTGAGGGAGATGAAGGCTACCAGTGAAAAAGGACGGTCTCTGCTGCACGGTTATCCAGGATTCATTCAGCTAGGCCTTTCCAAAATACAGCAACCTGGGTTTTATTATTCTAGATCAGTTCTGTAGCAAGCATGCCATATGTACAGTGTGCCACTGCTGTATTTAACACATATGTAGCTTGGTACCATGGACAGTTATGCTCTGGACTAAGGCCTGTACTTTGCAACTTCCACCATTAGAGGTCTCGCTTATGCACTTAGCATGTCTAAGGGGAAAGTATTGTATTTGTATGCTCTGTTGATTGCACTTACTCCACTGTTGTTGTGTTTCCAATCCTTGAGCTGGGTACTTACTACACCCTACTCTGTGTCTTGGCCTATTAGAGGCTATAATCTAGGGTCTTCTATTGTATTCACTTTATGCCAACAGCTTATTTGCTGAATACTCTTAGGGCCCTATTCCACCGGACGATTATCGTTTGCATAATCGTTAACGATCTCAAACCACCGCTATTGCGAAAGACCTGAAAATGTTCACTCATTTCCATGGAACGATAATCGTTACTTACGATCGTAATTGCGATCGTCGCTATTTATTCGCTATTGCGTTCATATCTATTGCGAACGACCGAACGATGTCTTATTCAATGCGAACGATTTGCAAACGAGCAACGATAAAATAGGTCCAGGTCTTGGTCTTATAAAGTGATCAACGATTTCTTGTTCGGTCGTTAATCGTTAACTGCATTTCAACCGAACGATTATCGTTTAGATTCGAACGATTTAACGATAAACTGAACGATAATCGTCCAGTGGAATAGGGCCCTTACATTCTTCACCCTAGCTACCATATGTCTGGCTAGAGACCTAAGAGGGGCAACTACCACCCAAAAAGGATAAAAACATCTACGTCTGGAGTGATTCAGTTCTACAAGTATCTCTTCAGAAAGTCCTTCAGCTGTCCGGACTATCCCCAGTGGAGGCAACAGACATACATCTAAAGCTGATGAACCCCACTGAACTGTCGCTCGACCTTCTCAGGTAATCTTAGAAGTTAGCTAGGCCCGGCGGTTCAAGCCCGGGGCTTGTGCTTCTGGATCTGGCACTCTGTGATCTCTTCTGGCATTAGGCGGTATTCTACAAATTTTGAGTAAAAGTTTCTGCTTTCAAATACCAAGTATTAGCTCACTTTGACCTGTATAAGCAGGTTACCCATGGTAGCCCCTATCAGCTCCAAAGGCCTTCTTATCTAAAACCTATTTAATACACTGTCCTTATTACAGTCCTATTGTCCTACTCAGTCACCTAAGTATTCCAAAAGGGTACTGTTGCTTTAAAGAAGATTATTTCAGTAAAGTTTACACTGGTTTACTGCTGGACTCACACTACATGTACAACTGTTCCCCTTACAAGAGTGCTTGTTGGTACATTCAGGGGTGGGCACATACCACTCCTGGCCACCATTAAAAGTGTCGCAGAGGTACCGCAACACCTTCCCTTGCAAGCTCCACCTAGCAACCCCAGTTTACATGTATGTCATATTGTCCCATGGACAGGGAGTCTGGTGGAGACGAAACAAAGCAGAAGATGCAGAAATGGTATGGCTTGGTCTCTCAAAGTCGGTATGGAGAATAGCCAAAAAATAGCAGAGCTTGAGCAATCTTTCAAGGCTGCAGTGGAAAATGTTGGTTCAGGTTTGAGCCCAGGAGCAGGTGAATGTACTTTCTGTACTCCACAGAGGAATACTTTTTACTGTAACCCCTAAGCAGTGTCAAGTGGAAAAGAGAAGTGAAAACATTTGTTGAATTGCATGGCCTGTGACTCATTTAGGGGAAGCCCATCAACCACTTGAACATCACGTTCCATATACTTCCAGTTACATCCTCCTCCTTTAGTACCCACTGCATGTTTTTCTGCTGTTTCCTGTCAGATGTGATAATACTATGTTGTACACTTTTGTATTACACACTTTAAGGCTATGTTCACACTACGTAAATCTACGGCCGTAGTTCTCGCTGCAGAACTACAGCCGTAGATTTGTGGGGTGAAACATAGCATTATTTGCTATGGGATCCTGGCCGGAGCGTACACACATCGTATACGCTCCGGCCGGTTCCCATGCGGTGCCGCAAACAACTGACAGGTCCATTATTTGTGGACGGAATTCAATGAATTCCGCCCGTAGAAGGATCTGGCAGTTCACGCAGTGGAGTGAGCGTCTCTGGCGGCTTGCTTCACTGTGTGCTATGGGAAGCTCTGATGCGGCCGGAGTCACAGAACGGCCGGTCTCATTCGCAGTCTCAACGGAGTTACCCGGCCGGAGTCACAGAACGGCCGGTCTCATACGCAGTGTGAACATGGCCTAAAGGAGTAGTGCGGCGTTTAACATTTCTTCACTAAATAACACACATTACAAAGTTATACAACTTTGTAATGTGTGCTATTTAAGTGAATGGTCCCTTCCCCATGTTCCCCCTTCCCTGGAAGTGTTGGTGGGGGAACACTTGAAAGGGGACCATTCACTTAAATAACACACATTACAAAGTTTTATAACTTTGTAATGTGTGTTATTTAGTGAAGAAATGTTAAAAGTCGCGCTACCCCTTTAACTAGCTGCTCCTAGTGCCCAATATATATATAAAATACCAACCAACAGTGGAATAACTGTTGGGTTGCTTCTATTTCTTACTGGCAACACAACAAAAGGCCACCCTTGTGAGCACAGAAGGAAGCTTTTTTGCCTTATTAAACCGGTTACAGAATTTCTTATAATCACTTGTACTATTGATTTCTGCAATGTTGTTTGAAATGACAGTTACACTTTAATGGTGCGTTCACACCTACAGGATCTGCAGCTGATTTCATTTAAATAACTGAACACAGCATCAAATCTGCTGCAGATCTGCTGCAGATCCTGTAGGTGTGAACGCACCCTAAGAAATTAAAAGGGTTGTCTAGGCTTAGAAAAACTTGTCCGCTTTCTACTTTGGATAACCCATTAAGGTCAACCAGTACAGAGAATAGGATAGTAGGAAGATGACTGCACTCCACTTTTGGCAGGGAAGGACACACCTGTGCACAGATTGCTGAATAGCAAGCTCAGGCCCAACCAATGCTCATGTAGAAACACAATACTTGGTACGATGATTAAGGTCTGTATGGCCTGGCATCATGTAGTGTGTTTTTCACTATTAATAAATACAAGAAGGATTAGAAGTTCATCATGTTGCTGGATGATTCTTTTCTGTGCATTTGTTAGGGCTGAGCTTGCCATTCAGCAATCCGTGCACAGGTGCAGGTGTGTCCTTCCCTGCCAAAAGTGGTGAGTGTTCATCTTCCTACTGTTCATGGGGTGGGGTTATGGGGGTGGGAGAAATAAGACATTCTGAGAATGCATTGCAAAGACTACTGGGAAATATAGTCTGATAGCAATGCACAGGAAGAACAGCTAGAGAGACAGAGCTGGCAGAAAAATGCATCAGTGGAGAAGAACTACTGTGAAATCACCTGGAGAATATCAGGGGAGAACATAGGTAAAAACCTTGCAAGGTTTGGAAGTTTCTTTTTTTAACGCCCGGAGTTTCCCTTTAAGCCTACAGCTGGGCATGCAGGATCCAGCTAATCTCTCCTTAAATAACCCTTGAGGTGGGGTAGGTGGAATGCACGAGCCAAACGGAGGCAGCAACCCCACATTTAACAAAGACAAATGGCCAACACATCTAAAACCACTATTCACACTATGCATGCACGCTGCCATGGTGGAAATATAGGCACAAAAACTAAAAAGTGCAACAGCATGCTGCAAATTCCAAGAAATATGGTTAATATGGATAATTAGAATTGCAAAACTGCTATAAAAGAAATAGAAAAAAATAATGTTTTTGGCATACCATTTGATCAAATAGTGTGTACCATCCCGCCATGTTAAGGTGACCTCAGAGGGATGGACCTTCACTGTACTCTGTACACTGGCCTCTCCTGAGCTAATAGTAAGCCTACAGTATAAAAGGAAGACAAGAAGTTACCTCTAAGTTCAATAGAGTTACCAGCCCCAGAAACTGCAATTTTACAAGCCTCAGATTAGAGCCCATACAAATGCTACATAGAGATCATGTACCAGACTCATCTCAACATCAGCTGTTCAGATGAGACTGTGAGAATCGGGTCTGTTGACTGAAATGCTACAAAAAAGTCACTACTGAGGAAATAGAATGACTACCACAACATTCTGCAGTGACGTGCCATCCCATCTGGTTTGTGCTTAGTGAGATTATCATTTGTCAACAAGACAATGACATCTTCAGGCTTAATTAGGGCTTTTTGACAAAGAAGGAGAGATGAAGTGCTGTGACAGACAAAATGGCCTCCGCAGTCTCCCTCCTAAACCCAGTTAAGATGGTTTGTCATGTGTTGTACCGCAGAGTAAACAAAAGGCAACAATAAATGCTCAGCACCTACAGGAACATGTCCTGTTGTAGGATGAAATTGGCTCCAATCAAGCGCTGTCCACTGGCTATGGCATGGCGTTGCAAAATTGAGTGATAGCCTTCCTTATTCAGAATCCCTTTTACCCTGTACAAATCTCCCACCTTACCAGCACCAAAGCAACCCCAGACCATCACATTACCTCCACCATGCTTAACAGATGGCGTCAGGCATTCTTCCAGCATCTTTTCATTTGTTTTGCGTCTAACAAACATTCTTCTTTGTGATCCAAACACCTCAAACTTGGATACATCCGTCCACAACACTTTTTTCCAGTCTTCCTCTGTCCAATGTCTGTGTTCTTTTGCCCATCTTAATCTTTTTCTTTTATTGGCCAGTCTCAGATATGGCTTTTTCTTTGCCACTCTGCCCTGAAGCCCAAAATCCCGCAGCCCCCTCTTCACTGTAGATGTTGACACTGGTGTTTTGCGGGTACTATTTAATGAAGATGCCAGTTGGGGACCTGTGAGGCGTCTGTTTCTCAAACTAGAGACTCTAATGTGCTTATCTTCTTGCTTAGTTGTGCAACATGGCCTCCCACTTCTTTTTCTACTCTGGTTAGAGCCTGTTTGTGCTGTCCTCTGAAGGGAGTAGTACACGCCGTTGTAGGAAATCTTAAATGTCTTAGCCTTCATTTCTAAGAACAAGAATAGACTGTCGAGTTTCAGATGAAAGTTCTCTTTTTCTAGCCATTTTGAGCGTTTAATTGACCCCACAAATGTGATGCTCCAGAAACACAATCTGCTCAAAGGAAGGTCAGTTTTGTAGCTTCTGTAACGAGCTAGACTGTTTTCAGATGTGTGAACATGATTGCACAAGGGTTTTCTAATCATCAATTAGCCTTCTGATCCAACACTAGAGTGATAGTTGCTGGAAATGGGCCTCTATACACCTATGTAGATATTGCACCAAAAACCAGACAGCTCGAACTATGCAGCTAGAATAGTCATTTACCACATTAGCAATGTATAGAGTGTATTTGTTATCTTCATTGAAAAGTACAGTGCTTTTCCTTCAAAAATAAGGACATTTCAATGTGACCCCAAACTTTTGAACGATAGTGTAAGTCCCTATTACACGGGGCGATACACGTGTGCAGGGGGGGCCGCAAGGAGATGCAGGGGTGCTGCCCGGTTGATTGCTAGATCGTCCTGCCAGCCAATAGAAGATAGCGGCGTTCTGCAATTGTTGTCGTCTAGTACACAAGACGATTATCGGCCGTAAAGCCCGATATCGGCTGAAAACGGCCGATAATTGTTTCATGTAAAAGGGCCTATATTGTATGGTGCACCAGATATAATCTCCACCATTGTATTTACACAACCGCACTGTTATCGGCTGGCTCCATGCCATGGACCTCACTACCCATCGTTCTAAACAAAGCGCTGGCAGCATTATTTTATATGATTTGCTCACTTTATATGCAGAAGGGTTTGAATAGCAAAAACCTGTAAAATGTATTCATTTTGGAGCATTTATTACATAACAATTTAATATGCATGCGTTTGTTTATTTATTTGTGACTATTTAATTAACAATCAGTTAAAATTTTATGGCCCCTTTTAGGTTTTTTAATAAATAAAGTGGTACCCTGGTTTAAGAGTAACTTCGATTGAGAGCATTTTGCAAGAAGAGCTTACAGTTTTTCAAAATTGTAACTTGGTTTATGAGCATTGCTTTGGTTTAGAAGCTTCCTGTACTGGGTGGGAGGGCGAGTGGGGGAGGGACATGGTCTGCATAGCGAGGTCTAAAGCACTGCACTCTGACCCAGGAAGTCTCCCTCACCTTCCAAATCATTGCAGATCCACTTCAGGCTGGGGCTTACATCAGGGGACAGGACTGTGGAGGTAATCTCTTAGCTCATCTAATAGCTGTAACCCCTCTTTTCTTGGACAGAGAATGCTTCTAAACTGTACCCACATATGCCCTGCTCATTCCTTCATGCTCCCTGCAGTCTGTCAGCCCTTGTGTTTCCCATGCTCTCCATTCCTGCTATAATGTGTCTGCACTTACACTCAGCTATACACACTGCTGTATAGAAAAGTTTTTGTCACTGTCCTCCTGCACAACTCTGTGATTCTCAATTCCTGATTGGTCCATGTGGAACACACCCCTTCTCCATTGCTTTTATATGACCACACTGACCTCTGACAAACCACTGCTGTTTTTTGAGGTTTATCCACATGCTATACATTATACTCCACAGGATAATTGCTATACTGGACAGTAATTTATAATATGACATATTCAGCTGTTTCTGAATGTTTGTTTCATTTATTTTACATGTTATTCAGAATAAAAAAAATCATTATTTTTGGGGTGTTGAACCAATTGTCTGCATTTCAGTTATTTCTCATGGGAAAATTTGCTTTGGTTTAAGAGTGGCACTACTGTATATGTTTACATTTAGGCCTTATTCACATGTTCCATAAATGTGTCTGTAACTGCGGATCTGCAATTAGGGACAAATTTAGGGCCCAGTTATTTCTATTGAGGTATTCCACCACCTTTCATGATGACATAAAAATTTATTATGTAAAATATCTACCTGAAAATACAGGTATAGTATGACCATTATTCTTGTTATTGCACGGGGTTCAACAAGCATGTACTACAGAGTATAAAGGATGTTTGTAATACAGCAAAGCATAAAGCGGGGCAAAAGGACGAGCACCTCTGGATTGCAAGCGGCTCCCAGGCTACTATTTTCTGTAGTTAATCATAGAAACCAATTGAAATAAAATAAACAAGACAGTGAAAATAAACTGACAGTGAAACATTGTCAAATCCACTGGATTCACATATAATTGGTGCCAGGTTTGCCATATTATTGGGGAAAAAAAATTATATTTATATTGATTAGAAGAGAATAATACAGTCCTCAGATGATTTTATTCTGCAAGACTACGGATAATCTGCAAATGCTGCCATCTTGTGGTGAATTTAGTGTATAATAGGGTTCCAATAATGCACATCGCTCTTTGATACTGAAGTGTTTGTCTTATTGCCTCATTTATACATATTTCACTCCTTTTGCAGTAAGAAAATACCATATATAGAATCTATGAATAGATGTTTGCAGAAAATTATTGTAACAGATAAGTCAAGTCACTTAAGATGGCCATTAAGGTCCATTACAAAATGGTATGGAAAACTGTCACAAGAACTCATGTCACTTCTGATTTAAGCTGCTGGTAAAAATTGGGCATATTACAGGTTAGTCCAGCAGTATTTCATGACTTCTTAAATATATAAGATTATTAGATTCAATTTTGCATCTCCCCTGTAATTTCTTTGCAGATTGGTATATCCCTGGTAAGTAGGAATCCAGGATCTATATTTGGTATTTCATATATTTGGGCGCTCAAATCACATCCAATTTTAAAGAATGCCTCCATCTCTATTCTAATATTAAACTGTTCATCTTGCACATATATAACGTTTAAATATTTTCTTGAAAATGTTCATAATAACCTAATAGTATTGAGCAGTGACCCCAATATACTCTTTATTATTCTCTATTTAATTATTTCTCTATTGAGCGGTAATTCTTATTATCATGTATGTTACTATGACATTAAACTGAAAAAGAACACACATTATATATATATATATATATATATATATATATATATATATATGGATATATATATACATATGTATATGTATATATATATATATATATATATATATATATTGTAATGGCTACATGTTCTACAATAATATTATTGGGGAATATTAATGCGGTCCTGCAAGCAGATCCTCAATGTTATGTGAGCTTTGTGTGAAGCATACGGCACTTTCCTGGACAGGTGACCAACATCAATACTGCATAGTGACTGCCTGGGTTTAAGCACAGCTATAATACTGTATGTAGTTAATTTACTACCAAGAACGAGATTTGCTATCCCTTTTTTTATTGTGTTATAGACATGTGGCAGATTTGTTTTAGAAACGCCTGCAATAATCCATTCCATGCATGCGAATAGAGGTTTTGGCCTTACAATTACATTCTATACAAGGCAGTAGTGTCTCTGTATAAAAAATTAAAAAAAAAAATCCTACATAGGAGAAAGAAATATGTTAGAACATAAGAATATGTTAAAAATCTTGGTGAATAGAAGTCTCTGTAATAATGCCTCATATAAAACCTAGTAAGGGCCTGCAGACTGATGCATTACTCCATACACATAGTAACCTTATTAACTGGGATAACTGTTATACATTGTATAAAAATAATATATACTTTATGTAAGTGTAAGTTTTTTTATAGCATTACCTTGTATTATGTTATATATTAGTTACATTATTGTTAAAGTACGTGTGTTTTTATGTATCACCTTCTTCTTCGCACTCTACTTCTTACTTTTTCCCATTGAAAACACATAAATTACTTCTAGTATCAAGATGGGATTATAATTCATATGGACCTACAGTAAAACTGGCCAGAAATACATTTAGGAGCCTCGAAGTAAAATAAACCCTTCCATATCAAACATTTACTGTGTACTCTATGAAAGAAAATGACATGGCAGCGAAGCAATCAAAACCATGTTGCATTATTATCCTGTAAATATTATTTATATAAATATATAATTTTATTTATTAATTTTTTTTAATCCAGTTTTCTTACCAGTAAAAAAAAGAAAAGAAAAAACATTTTTTTTTCCACTTAACAACTGTCACTTGTGGAGCCTGTAGCTGTACTGGGGGATAGAGTATTTATGTGGATACTGGGAATTTGACTATAAAGCAACAATAATAAAATAGCTACCTTGAGAATTTACTCTGATATTCTATAACTTGTGTATCTTAACACTTTATACAAGCCCATATGTTATAGTCCCAATCGTATTATAAATAAGTAGTTGACAAATAACTTATGGGACCGAAGACGTTTCAGTGTCGCTGGCCCAGGGGATAATGGCATAAGTGCTTTAAAAGCCATCCCTCAAGTCCGACATCAAGAGAAAATGTCATTTCATACAGAAAAATAAATATGTTTACAGCGGTGTAGATGCAAGATACATTTTACAACACGGAGAAGTGGTTAAACCAGGAGAGAAAAAAAAAATAAAAATTTTAAATCAGATTTTCTTTTTTCTTCCCATAGAAAACAATGCTATTTTTGGAGATCAAAATTATAGAGTACGGTAAAGGTATAAGCCCAGTGGTCCCAAATTGCTATGTAAATTAGTGTAAAAATCACAGCTGCACCCCACATCAGGAATAGCTCTTTTCTTAACCTCTTCACTGCTGCTTCTTCTGCAACAACGAAAGGCCCGACCTAACATTTATAGTATAGGCAATGACCTGCTATAATAGAATATACCACTCTGTTACCAAGAATATAAAGATGGATAAATGGAACTGTTTTTATGTCAGTTATAATATGTTTCTATGTTTTTTTTCTTCTTCTTATATTTTAATCTGTATTTGCTGCTCAGCTATTTGGACCCTATAATAAATGTTCCTTTGTTCAGTCACATTTTTTCTTTCCAGCATATTTATATATATATATATATATGATGTACAGTTTTACTATGAGAAGAACTGCTGCTGACATAAATTTGACCCAAAAAACAAGTGTATGTTATGAATTATGGCACAGTAATATACTGCCTTGTTTACAACCATTATTATTAGAATATTTTGACATTTTTGGGGGACACTTATGAACAATGCTCCCCTGCAGCATGCCAAGGAAAGGGCTCAGATTCTTACATTTCCTGTGACGTATGCCAGTTGTCTGATGGGCAGGCGGTGGGCAGGGGGTCGAGGCTAGTTGGGGAGGAGGCGTGGCCTCTTTCAGCGCCTTATTTACTAGGATTTAGGTGTAAGACATGGCAGAAATCTACACCTGCTTCCACTGTGCGGTAGAAACAGGTTCCGAAATCCCTTTTAGTAAATCTAACAGGGTGAACGCTACGGGGCCTAATTTCAGACTAGTGTACAAGTATGCTGGTCTTTATGATTGTCCCCCTTTACCCTCCTAATGCCTTAGATTAACCAGACAACTTATTCTTTTTACATTTCCTAGGACACATACAAATGGTTAGAAGCAACTGGTTGTTTGTTCTATGTTTGGACTATTCTGTTTTTTCCTCACCTTTCAAGATACTGATACCCCAAATTTACTGCAGAGCCCACTACAAAGTCTTGTAGTGTTATAGCTGCCATTTCAGCAGGCTGAAGTATGCATCAATGGGATTACATACATATGTTCAGTTCCTATAGTTGACAAAAGCAACATAACCATCAAGGTCAATGGGAGAAAATGAGGATTTTGTGTGAAGAACAAAAGCACCCTGATTCATTGATTCTTGTTGTTTTCACACAATGTTTCTGGTGTACATTAGACATATGTATCAAACGTATTCATAGGCCAAAATGACCCTTCTCTGTTTAGGTGGTTTTTATACAGTAGAATAGACCTTTTTGTTTGATGATGGACGTCACCACATAGCATCTGCCATAGCTTAAAAAAAATTGACATTTCATAAAGATCTAACCAATGGAAAGAGTCCAACAGCAAATAGAACCTGAGTGGTAAAGTAGAATGTGCATGCCAGATGGCCGACAATCCCAGATGAAGGCCTTGTAACTAGAGTTGGGTTTTAAAAAATTTGATTCAAATTTTTGGCCTAATATTTGTGAACAATTGTTTAGCTGTTTTGGTGCAATACTTACCTGTCCGTGCTCCCCATGTGTCCTCTATTGTGTTTCCGTTATCTTCTGTTTTTCTGGTGTCCTCTTCTGTGCCACCTCCAGCCTGCTCAGGCAATTACTGACTAAGGCGGGACAGCGCTAGACACTTTTTTGTCTTGGTGCACTTAGTGCTGTAGCTTCGCCCTACAATTGTATAGCTGTTTGGGGGCAATACTTACCTGTCTGTGCTCCCCAGGTGTCCTTTTCTGTGTCTCTGTTGTCTTCTGTGTCTCTGGTGTCCTCTTCTGTGCTGGCTCCAGCCCGCTTAGGCAAATACTGGCGGGACATCGATAGCCATTCTTGTGTCTTGGTGCACTTAGGGCTGTAGCTTCGCCTCCGGTGCACCAGAACACCTAATTTACATTAAATAAAACTGAAGATTAACAACAATGGTGCTGAGGATGAAAAGTACCTTCAGTCTCAGTGCACTAAGGGAATGAAACAACAGGTTACAGTCTTCTAAGCTGATGTTAGTTTCCCTTTAAATTTTCACAATAGTTTAGTTTAAAATAGCGTGTGGGAAAAGAGCAGAATTGGAATTACAGAAAATGCATTGTCACTGTCAGAATGAAAACAGGTCATGACAACCCAAAGGTTTTATTTCATCTCCTCAAGTTTAGGAGAATTTTGTATAATAAAAAGGGTATAAAGAGATATATATTTGGAAAAATAGAAAATAAAATTATAACTTTCTACAGATAATCATTAACACATCTCCTAGTATTAGAGGTTTTTGGAAACCATTTGCTCTTTGAGCAGGTGTAGATTTCTGCCATGAGTTACGCCTGCTCTGTTAATCATGGTAAATCTGGCGCCGGAGGAAGCCACACCTCTTCCCTACCTTGCCCCAAGCCCCCCATCCCTCGGCCACTCATTGGGTGAGGAAGGATACTGCTGGAATATGCCAGGGAGATGAGGCAAATCTGCGCCTTCTCCCTGCCATACACCATGGGTTCAGCCTTCATAAATGTCCTCCCTGTAGAAGGAAACATCATTGGCTGCTCTTAAAGACATATCTTGCGTAAAGCGACTCTGTACCCACAATCTGACCCCCGCAAACCGCTTGTACCTTCAGATAGCTGCTTTTAATCCAAGATCTGTCCTGCGGTCCGTTTGGCAGGTGATGCAGTTATTGTGCTAAAAAACAACTTTTAAACTGGCATCCCCGTGCCCAACAGGAGTATCTGTGCCCTAACTTTGCACCACCCCTCCGTCCCTCCTCCCCACCCTCTTCATCATTAGGAATGCCACTGGAACATTTTCTCCATGCTGAACATTTGCACAGGTGTCTTAACGATCCAGCCCATGTGCCGGGCTGACACAGCTGACAAATAGGAGGCAATCTTCCTGGAGCATTCCTAATGATAAAGAGGGCGGGGAGGAGGGACAGAGAGGTTGCGCCAGCCTAATGCATACACAATCTAGGCCACTCCCGTAGGCACAGGGCTGCCACTTTAAAAATAGTTTTTAGCACAATAACTGCATCACCTGCCAAACAGACCGCAGGACAGATCATGGATTATAAGCAGCTATCCAAAGGTACAAGCGGTTTGGGGGTCAGATTGCGGGTACAGAATAGTACGCAATTTAAATAGTATTGCTTTAACATATATTGCTTTGGTGTTTCTGCAACTTCCTTTAATGTGGAGTTGGAAGTTATGTAATAGCATAAAACAGGCTGTTTTTGGAACACTGGCCATTCCTTGCTCCTTCAATCAGGTTTGAAATGGTCCATGTTCTAGAGAAAGGTGCTGGCCCTACACTTATCAGACCTTTTGTGGCAAACAAGAAGTCACATGAATAAATTACAATTTGTACTAACATATTTTCCATCAAAATTACATCTCAATCTGCTCAGCAACTACTGTTGTGACAAGTAGACTCTAAAAGCCTTGGTTAACCTGCATTACAGTTATAGGATGTTGATGGTGTTATATTATGCAAAAAAAAGTAATGTGAGAAAAAGATACCTACATGTTAAAGTTCAGACCCCTTTTGATCTTCATATACAGCTTCACCTATCTGTATAGAGAGAACATACAAACTCTTTGCAGATGTGCTAACCACTGAGCCACTATGCTGCCCTAAGATGGCAGTGAGCCATGGAGAGAAGTGCTTAAATGAGTGCCTCTTCCAGCTGTGTTTAATGATTGTTAGGGGTCTGAACATCCAGACTCTGGGTGATCAAAACTTTTGCCATGTCTGTGTTTCATTCCCACAATTTAGCAATTAGGCTATGTTCACACACACAGTAAAATAAAAGCAAAATACAGCAGTAAAATAGTTATCTAATGCAGCCCTATCTTGAATCTAATAGTGTGATTCATAAAAGTGTATGGAAAAATGTTAGTCTGTGCAGTGCTGTTTCTCTACAGATTGGTCATTGATGCATGGTTGTCCAGGTCAAGTTGAAGCAATGTTCTTCCTCACCTTCTAAGAGCCATAGCACTTTTATTTTTCCACCTTTTTGGGGTGTCATTTTTGCTTCATGATCTCTAGTTTTTATTGGTATCATATTAGTGTAAGAGAAAAATTTTTATTGTTTTTTAAACATTTTTTTCTAATATATAATTTTAAAAAACAGCAATCCTGGTGTGTGTTTTTTTTTCACTTTTCATTTACGTTGTTCACTGTGCAGGAACAATATTGTTATATTTTGATAGATCGGGGGTCCTGATCAGTCAGTGACAGGTACTTGTTCTGTCACTGACTACCTTAAAAGCTGCAATCACGTTTAAGGGGGTTATTGACAGGCAGCTGCGGGACCATGGCTGCCTGTCATTATACCTGGGTGTGGGGTCAGTAATGATCGCATTGAAACGTTGCTGGGCAGGTGCCCCAGGAACGTATATACCCACATGGCTGATGTGCAGGGGTTAATGTAGCACATTATTAAAGTCAAAATACGGACACATTTTGCGGCAATTTTTTTGTTGTATTTTGCTGTTATTTTACTGTGTGTGAATATAGCCTTAAAGGAGTTGTCTAGGATTTCTTTTCCTTTTTATACAGTAAACAGGCTGGCATAAAATAAATGCAGTTTAATAAAGTGAACAGTCGACAGTCTTAGGCTATGTTCACACACACCTACACACACATACACTTAAATAAAGGTAAAATGAATCCACCACATGGTCAGTGTAAAGTGGTTAACATCTTTATTAGAGATGAGCAAACTTCAAGCACAAGCAAGCAGCATTTGATTGCCAGTGGCTGAAGAAGTTTGATGCAGCCCTAGGGAGTCTTGGAAACATGGATACAGCCTATGGCCACTACCACACAACAGCCACTAATGGACACTATTTTGAAATAACTGCCGTTATTTGAGTGTAAAATGGCGTCTGTCCCAAAAAATGTCCATAAGAAAGATGCTGTGTGGTTGTGGCCAATGGCTGTATTCATGTTTTCCAGGCGGCCTTAGGACTGCATCTTCAGCCACCGGTAATCAAAAGACGCGCTTGTGTGAGGTTAATTAAACTAGCTGCCTCTAAGAAGTCAGTGTTGTTGGGGGCTCAAAAAGTCAAGAATGGTCAGTTGAGTTGAGTTAGGGTCGGAGTCAAACCTTCTAACTTTGATGCAGGGGCCTATTTTGGATTGTTAAGGCTGCATCTTTGTTCCTGTCAATTTCAATATCTAAATCAACAGTAGATGTAATATAAAGCAAGTTTGCCATAGACATTCATTATTTTGTTGTTGTTATCATGCTGTAAAACAAAGCTGAACTTACCAGGAATCCAGGTCCAGTCTCCTGAAGGCAGATTTTATGGTTTGTGCTGGTTGAAAGAAACAGACTAAGAACAGGCATTCCAGCCAGTACAGAGAGTCACGGCTCAATGTTTCCATCAATCACATGACTGCCATCTCTCTGTGAGTGCTCAGATGGCCTGGGATACAGAGGACTTCCTGTTTTCTGACTCTTTGAGAAAAAAAGAGTCAGAAATCAGGAAGTGCTGTGTTCTCCATGATAACAATTTTTTTTTAATGTAATATGCAAACTTGCTTTATATCACATCTACTGTTGGTTTAGATTTTGAAAGTTATAACGATAGGTACATTTTAAGGTACAAGGTTTCTTCTGGTACATACACAGGCCTCAGGTTGGGACCAGCCAGTACTTGCAGCTGCCACACCATATCTCCGTTCAGATCTGCATGCTGCGATAGGAAACTGCAGTTCAGTGGAAGTAAGTGCTACAACTCTATGCAGGACACCCACTGGGAGTCAGCCAGTGTGAACATCATCCTTCAGATAAAAGGGTACTTAGAAGAGAACACCAGAAGCTGCACAAAACTCTCTCTACACAAATTAATCCTTCAACCACCAGTTACCTTCTGTAACTTCTTTAAAGGGGTTTTCTGTTTTTTTTTAATGAATTTAATAAACTTGCCCTGCCTAGCCCTTTTGATCTTTAATTCGCTTCTATTGTTAATTCAGTCGTCTTTTGGGGTGCCCCGGGTTGGTCATGTGACGCAGTGATGTTACTCAGAACCTGGCTTGTATAACAGGGCCTGTATACGGAACACCACACTGATGGCATTCCGTGTTTGAGGTGTGCAGGAAAGCTGCACCTGCATGCCGAAGAGAGAAGTTCAGCATATGGAACTTAAGTGTTCTGTACAGGGTTTCCTTGAAGACTTCGAGGACGGGGCAGGCTACACTAAACGGGTCCTGGGTGAGGTTGCTCTCTAAATATATAGGAGCATTCCTGGGCAGCAGAGAAGGTGCTAGCTGAAGTAATAGCTTCAGGAGCAGGATAACAGGGCAGAAGACAGCAGGCTCAATCTGAATATGTAGTCCACATTACATATTACCTGGCACAGCAGGTTAGCTTCCTTCTAGTATGTCGTCCACTACTGGCACGTAGAGGACAAATTTGTGCAGGTAGACGTTGAATTCATGTGGTGTGCTCGGCATATAAAGTGCCTACAGAGTCTGTCAAAACTCAATAAATAGGAAGAAACGCGGCACTCACCACTTTCATGTGCAAAATCGCAGGTGCTTTTATTGGTAAAAGTTCATAACCATTCACTAGTATAGCTGTGGGTTAGACGCCAGTGTAACAGCATGGTTGACAGGTGACAGCTGTTTCGCGCTAATTGCGCTTCTCCAGACCATGCTGTTTCCCTGGCGCCTAACTTGCAGCTATACTGTTTTTCCAATAAAAGTACACGCGATTTTACACATGAAAGTAGTGAGTGCCGCGTTTTTTTCATATTTATTCAATATGAATATGTACCTGCTGCTATCTGCCCAGCCACCCTGCTCCTGTGCTGTCACTGCAGCCTTCCATGCAGGGTCCTGGGCACTGCTCTGTGAAAATTAAGGAGCAGCCACAGGCAGGCGATCTATAGCTGTAGGAGTGGGGCAGCTGGACAGATGAAAGCAAGTACATTCATATTGAAACTGGCCCGTCATCCCATTTCTAAAGCTATCACTTTAGCTAGCACCATCACTGCTGCCCATGGTATTCACGAGTCTGCCTTGTCCTCACTGTCTTTAAGGAAGCCCTGTATGGGAACACTTATGTTCTTATGAGACATGTCCCATGCCCCTATACAAGCCGGGCTTCGGGTCGGTGACATCACTGCATCACGTGAACAACCTGGGGAATTTGACCATTACTTTTAGAGCATAGTGTTGGCTGGTACCCTAAACATTGAGCTGTCAACAAGGGAGGAAAAGAGTTGCACATGGCCCCATTCACACTGAGCAAGAACGTCGAAATTCCGCCGCGGAATCCCACCGTGCTCAGTGTGCCGCTTTGAGTGAATGAGAGGGCGCGTGTGCGTCCGCATCCTTGCCTCTCCTCTCAAAGAAATGACCCGGCAGCGGAGGAGCGCTTACCCTCCCATTCGCTCAAAGCAGCACACTGAGCATGGCGGAATTCTGCAGCGGAGAGCTCCACCGCTGAATTCCAATGTTCTTGCTCAGTGTGAATGGGGCCTATTAGAAGGAGGATGCAAATTTGCTAAATAAATCTCTTTGCAGTAATTTTAAAATATAAAACAAGATAAACACTACAAGTTTAACTACATTAGTTAAAATGAGGATACCCCTTTAAGTCCTGGGGGTATCTGAGTATTGGGAGCCATTATTAGACTGCTAAAGATAAAGCCTGGTTCTGCAGTCCAGAGACCCATCATTGCTATTACTTAACCCTAATCTTTCAAACCAGGACCTGTATATATAAAGTATATTTTTTTTATTCCTAGTCCTCCAACCAAAGATTTTTTTTTCAGAGGTCAATTCTCCATTTTATAAATCTGGTGCCATGAGATAAAGTACCTAGAAAAATACCTGTTTGCACTTTATTGTTACTGAGCCAATAACAAATATAAAATTTCTAAAGCTGACTTTAGCAAATGACTTGGCGGCAAGCCCATCATACATTTAGGAATCAACCGCACAGTTCTGTGAAAATTGCTGAAACAAATAACAAAAAACAACAAAGAGAAAAAAAAATTTAATTCACAAAAGAATTGGAAATGTTACACTAAAAAGACCATTTTTCTTAGAGGGTTCAAGATTTTAATGCTTTTTTTTAAATTATTATAAATGCTAAACTTTTCAGCTTTTTATTTGCTAATTTCTGTTTTCAGTCATAGAATAGCTTACTGTTTTAGCACAATGGAAATATTTGTAAGGAACCCACTTTTCTATTCAGAGAATAATGTTACCATGGTCAAATAGTATTGTTCCAGACATCAGCAAACAATAATGGATGAAATTTGTAAAACATATGTTTATGGATATAATTAAAAAGCTCAAATAGAAAATAACATATGATGTACACACAAGTCTTATTCAGAAACATATGGCAGGAACCACATATAGTCCCACCTCCGTGTCACAGTCAACTCCTGACACTTTCATTAAAATACGACTGAGATCTCATAGGTAATGCGATACTGTACATTAGAACGCTTCATGAAACCTGAGGACCTATGCTTTACTGTGGGGGCTTACTCTTACTCTATTATAAAGACAGACGTTCATATAGTATTCTCTTTAATTGATTATTTTATATTGCATTAAGAGATTTATAAGTATTATTTTATTCTAAAAGACACTTTATATCTCCACCTATTTGGGGTAAGTGAAATCAGGACAAGCAAGGCTGTGTTCACACCATGTTTATTATACATGTTCATTATACATGTTCAGGCTATGTTCACACTGCGTATATGTCCGGCCACATATTTTCGCGGCCGGACATATACGCGGTAAACTCCGGCCGGGAATTTACGCTACTTGCTGACCGCGAACTTACGCCCGAAGTCTACTTACGCTTCCCGCGCGCCCTACGTAGCGATCTGACAGTGGTCTTTTACTTGGAAATCTTCGCCTAGCCCCGGACACCCCACAGAACCTTTTGGATCGGCACAAAAAGCTGCAAAAATGAAGAAATCACCACTACGTATAGGACCGCATGTAACGCTACGGGCGTAAGTTACGGCATTTTCGTCCGCAAACAATGGTCTGGTTCATTTTTTACACCGCCGCTTACAATCCGGGCGTAAGTTCGTACGTAGTGTGAACTGTGCAGCCGTAATTCGTATACTTTCCGTTATACACAAACTACGTAAGTCTCCTGCCGCTTATTCACAGAACGCGCTACGGCCGGAAACTTACGTAGTGTGAACATAGCCTCAGTGTGTATATACTTGGAGATACTCCCAATGCATGCGTTGATGGATGCTAAAAGGAATCATACACATTGGTATTTCTTTTTTTTTTTTTTTTTAACTGTAATGTATAACACCATAAACTAATGTGAAGAGAGTCTAAAAAAAATTAAAGGAGCTTAAAGCGAAGGGGAGGGGGTTTCATCACACTGGATTGGCAGCAGATGCTTGGGGATGCCAGGTGAAGCTGTCAAGTGTTTGGGTCGTAGGGGGTCTAATTTCTACAAACTTTATGTGCATCCTAACCTCTTGACTCTGTGTTGGGTCGTAGGGGGTCTAATTTCTACAAACTTTTTGTGCATCCTAACCTCTTGACTCTGTGTTGCTGCTGAGACATTCTTCCATATGTAGAGCTGCAAAGAGGGCTTCCTATCAACCAGGAGGATTGGATTTGGGATTCTTGCAAGCAGGTGCTTACTGGCGGGGAGTAGGTGGTTTAAAATGGCTACAAGTTTTACAGGAGGTCGTTGCGATTCGCAAGTTGGTGCAAGAGACGTTTTTTCTAATCCTACATGCTGGGGGCAACCACCTTTGCTTGATTCGGCTAGCAAAATTGATATCCGCATTTCAGATTTCTTTAGGGACAAGGTAGTGTTCTCCTGCAATCTGAAATGGGGCCAGAAACCTAGCAACCAATAAAAGAGCATGGATAATATTGAATACTTGGGTATCTAGTTTTGCCAGGGAGGGGTGGTGATAAATCACTGCCAGTTAGAAGGCGACAATCGCCATTTAATGCTGCAGGATTGTGTCCTTTTAAATAAGATTGGTCTGGACTTCTTTTTGTCTGGCATTCAGGATGCCATTAAAAGGGCCCTTTTCATTTTGGTTAGTGGGGGTAGGTGTGCAGTGTAGGCTTACACTGCCCACCTGTGGTGGAAGGAAGGACCTTGAAGGACGTTGAAAAAGAGAGGAAGCTTCACTGAGGCACCTTGGCAGAACAACTAGCACATGCCCACCACAGGAGGGTTGGCTTGCCATATGGTGACCTCTTCAAGATGGATGTCCAAGGGTTATAGAATGCAAAGTCCTCCTTTTTGGTTTATAACTGTTAAAATAAATGACTGCGGCCTACCCCCACGCATCAAATTTTAAACCTAGACTTTTGTCTTTATTTCTTAATATATATAGAAGTGAGCTTAGTTTAAGTTATGTTAGCCTCTGGGTTTGTGTCAGGTAACGGCAGTCTAGGGTGTAATAATGGCCACACGAATTCCTATACTAGCCTGACACTATTTGCTACTTATGAATACCAATAATGTAGTCCGTAACCCTATAATTACAGATTAAAGAAAATATAAATAACGTATATTCAGTGCATATGCTGCCTGGAGCCCTAGGATCAACGATGTTCACCAGTCAGTATTGTATGATCTTAGAAAGAAGATTACAGTCCTGCATTATTCTTTTTAAAATCATACAATACTGACTGGTGAACATCGCTGATCCTGGGGCTCTAGGCAGCATATGCGCTGAATATACCTTTTTTTTTTTTTTTTTTTATAAATGTATTTACAGGTGTGTTCTAATATCTTAAATTTAATTTCTGAAATAATCCCTTTATATGTTTATATTAGTTATAGGAGACTTTAAAGGGAACTTTTCTGGAGGACTTAGAAGAGAAAGTAATGACTTCAAAGCTCAACTATTGTGTTGGTAAATGGTAAACATCATCGTTAAAGGGATTTTCCTGCCCTTCTGAGAAGAAGGGGCCGAGAAAGCCAGGACAAGAAAATCTATACTTGCCTCTTGTCCAGAACACCCATTGCTCATCATAATCTCTGCTGGAAATGCTGTGGTGACCTCACGAACAGTGAGTACGGGATGATGGAGCCAGTTACTGTTATTATTGTGCTGTTTAACATGTTTTACCCTATAGAGGCCAGGCCCTATCTGGCATGTGCAGGACAAGCTGGTGAACCCTTGTCTGAACAGTGTCACCATTTCCTGGATGCAGCCTTTAGGAGGAGAAGGTGTTGGTGAGGGGGAGCATTGTTCTGGTACCATACACTGACTTAATGATGGACCTTGAGGTGCCAGAGGGATGGGCATGGTCTGTTGGTTGGTGTCATACAGTAGGCCTGCATGCACACTGGTGGGATTTAGATAGAATGCCTGAAGAAGGCGAGTGAAGTCGGAGCTATTGTCATCTGTACGTGGTCTGAGTGACCAAAAAGATGGTTTCTGTCCTGAAAGTTAAGTTGAAACACTATTTTTAAAGCATTACGCTTTTTTCAGAAAACTTTTGACATGTCATAGAGACAAAGAAAAAATAATAAACTTATACATACTTCTCCACACTCCCTGATGTCCTGCTTGCTTCGGCCCACTCCCCGCAGTATTAGAAGAGACAGCCAATCACTGGCCACGGCACTGTCCTGGTGGTTGGCTTAGCAGCCTGTCACTTCAGAAACTCCTGGGAGTGGACCAAAGCTAGCAAGACATCAGGGAGCGCGGAGAGGTATGTATAGTCTATTATTCTACAACGGCTGCACAGACATCACTAATGATGTCCGTGCAGCCCTTGCTGTACGATTATAGGGCCATATATGGGCTCAGTAAGCAAGCACTGATCTAGCAGATCGGCGACTCTTTCTCCCTGCTATCTCCACAGTGCTGAATATGGTCTCTGTATTGTCCCATCTTCAGTGGGTGCAGAGATAGCGGGTTCATACGACACTCAGCTAATACATCTCCCTGCTTGTTCTTATGCTCAGTGGGGGACCCCTACTGATGAAAGCTTATGATGTGTCAAACCTTTTTTTTACATGAGAGTTGAACTTTAAAGGGAACCTTTCACCCTCCTGTGCCGGGGTGAAGCCCGCCCGACCCCCCCTAGAGCCCCGGATACTTACCCCATCTCGCCAAGTACCGCTCTTGGACCCGATCCTGGGACGGAGATATCCTTGTCGGAAGCCCGGCGCGTGCACTGCATAGATGATTCCGATGCCCATAGAGAATGAATGGAGCCGTCATTCTCTATGGGCGTCGGACCTATCTCTGCAGCGCGCACACCGGGCTTCCGACAAGGATATCTCTATCCCGGGACCGGCTCCAGAAGTGGGACTTGGTGAGATGGGGTAAGTATCCGGGGCTCTAGCGGGGGGTCGGGCGGCCTTCATTCCGGCACGGGGGGGGGGGGGGGGGGGGGGGGGGGGGGTTGTGTGACAGGTTCCCTTTAAAGATCACAAAACTTAAAGAAGGTAAAGTAAAAGATTGTGATGACCAAGCTTTGGACATGGATCGTTCTGGAGTGGAATGCAAGAGTAGCAGGTGTTCTGTGTCATCATGTCATCACAGGGTGAGATTTATTTTCAAGTCTGGTTGGTATAGTCAGGTCAGTTCACACTCATATAAGTCACAAGGAAGGATCCATGAGGTCCAAAACTTGGCATCAGTGGTAGCGTTTTTCTTTATATTGCTGAAAGCTGTTTTTATAAATATTTACAGGATGCTGGACTTGCTACCTACCTTCTGTAGTTCGTACATGCAGCTGTGGGCAGTCATAAGGAATTCCCTAAATGTTGGCCTAGCTGTTACAAGGACCCTTGAAGACTCCAGTGCATTTACATACAAGAGGCTATTCCAGTCCCACAAGTAGCAGGGCAAGCTAGGGTAGTACAGTTCTGCAACTTTCTTTTGGGTGTTGCTTTCCCATTATGTGTCCACGTAACCACTGATGCTGTGTACCTGCGATGCCCTGGCCCCTGGGGGCCACTTCCGCAGTGCTGGTGTTATGAGCGGGCAATGACCGGGGCAGCTGCAGGGGTTATACTTGTCACGGTGTAGGCCTGAGGGCGGCACAGCTGTAGGGCCGGTCTGTGGAATCTGCGGGTGATGATGGGCATGCGATTCTTCGCTGCACTTAGTCAGGGCACCAGTTAGTGGACACCAATGCCAGGGTTCAGTAACAGCGGTTTTATTATAGATGAGGTAACTAGTAGCAACAGTTCTGTCCGGATGCAACCAGGTATATAGCAGGCTTTGACAAATAAAGCAGGAGTGGTGCTGCATAGGCTGTGAGAATACGTGCCGGATGATGGGAGTAGGAGTATGAGAGAAATAGCGTTGCTGGGTAGTTTACTTGAGAAGAATACTTGCTGTGAATCCTTGTAGCGATGATGAGAGATAACGGAATGACACCCAGATGAGAGAGAAGACTCCGGATACTTGAGCAGGCAGGTACAGCCGAAGACTTGAATACAGCAGAGCACTCGATCCACACTTCTAGTGGTGAAGTGGGAGCTGCAAAGAAGAAGTCCAACTCCTCTGAGGTAGGAGAGGGACGACACACACCCTCCTTGCTTGGAAGCAGGGGGAAGACCAACTTGTTAGGAGGAAGTGGGAGGTCACATGGTTGCTCCTGGCCAGAGCTTGTCGGCCATTGGAGGAACCATGGTTACAGGGCACTGGCACGGTCACGTGATCAACAGCCTTGCATACCACTGTACACTGTAATAATACACAGGAATACATGAGAATACACATGAGAATGCACATTACCAGAGAATACTAGGGGAAAACCAGCAGCAGTTGCAGTGCAAACACTTACCAGAACAGGTATGGATACAGTAATAGAAAAGGCCATAATAGGAGTAGTAGTCCTTGCGTGTTCTGGGACACTGCATACCTCCCTAGCACGTTTGAGCCGACCTCGGCGAATCTAGATAGCAGCAGACATGAATAGACTGGACAATCAAACAACAGGAATGAATGACGAGAATGAGTGTGATGAGGTGTGTGTTTCCCACGCCCAAGGCACAGGTGAGAAGAGAGAGAGAATGAGAAACCCTAGTGGCAGGACTTCACCTAGGGGTGCCTAACGTACTCTGGCGACCAGGTAGCTAGTGCGTGAACCATCTGACGTGTAAGCCAGGACAACTTAACTGCTGGCGGGTGACCCTCCATATTCCAGCCAGTTAGAAAGTAGGTTTCCTGTTAAATGTGTTACCCTACTGGAGGAGAACGTGAAGACCTGTGTACTACCTTGGTGTGTCTGAATAGTGTCTTGGATACCTGGAAGAGAAAAGAACAAAATAATAAAAGCAAACATGCATGGGGGCCCCTTACATACCACAACAACACAACACAACACAATCATACAACACAATTATCCAATAGGCCAAACACGCGAAAAGATATCCAAGGTGCAATATGTATGAACCAGTGTGAATGTTGGAGTATGACTATGTGTGATAACTACTATGTTGGGACAAGAGGCGAACAAATACTGGAAACAAAAGGAAGGGAAACACAAAAGACAACAAATACTGCGAGGTCTTGAGGAGAACTGGCTCACATGAATCTGAATGAAACCTGAGAGAAATCTGAATGAAAATCTGAGAAAAATCTGCATACGAACTGGCTCAACTAAATCTTTCCAGCTATAGATATAATAATAATACACAATAATGAGACTGGATGAGAAAATACACTCCTACATAAACTGGACTTTCTCTGAGGTATATGTAAACTGACTTCTCTTACTCAGAGGAGGAGCTATCTGTCTTAGACACTGGAAAATATACTGTTTTACAAAAGAGGCACTCTACTCTGAGGCAATCTATGTAACCTTGTGCTTACTCAGAGGAGGAAATACAAAGACTTTGATAACACTGGAATGCAAAAAAAAAAGTGCAATAATGAAATAAGTGCAATAATACCCTGTGTGGAACACACAATCACAGGAAAGTGCATTAGGAAGGAATGGGTTAAGTGTCTCTGTTAGGTAGAGTCTCTTTTAGGCAATTGGAACATCGTCCATGTAAAAGGCTCTGGGACAGGCACTAGAGAACCTTTTGTTATTGTAAGTGTCCATCAGCTCATGGCTGGTTAGTACAGGGAACTTGGTCAGGAGGACCAGGCACGAACCTTAAACGTTGCAGGAACTGGAACAAAACAGTTAAACAACAAAACAGTTTAAGGGCTCTGGTCTCTGTAGCGGAGTGGAGGAATTCCTCGGGTAGAGCGCTCAGACCGTCTCAGCGGAGGATCCTCTTCAACAGTGATTGGTGCAGGTACAGGTCGAAGATCACCCCCAGTGTGATACCAGAGAATACTAGGGGAAAACCAGCAGCAGTTTCAGTGCAAACACTTACCAGAACAGGCATGGACACAGTAATAGTAATGGCCATAATAGGAGTAGTAGTCCTTGCGTGTTCTGGGACACTGCATACCGCTACTGTATAAGTGACTGATAAACAACCAAGACAAAGTATAGTTATTCCTGTACCAGCAGTCTGTGACTTTTCAGCAGGGCATAGCCCCTGACATATTAGCCCGTATCAATCAAGTTCTTGTTGTTTTTCTTACTTTTCATCACTTTTTGAAACTTTATCTTTCATGTCTCCAATCAGCATGCCTTTTTTTCAAACTACACTTAAAGATTTGTTATAGAACAAAGAACTATTCCATCTACCTTTAAGTTAATTTCAAAGCTGAGAGCAACTTTGTACAAGGTAATATTTTACACAAAGGCATTTTTTCATCTTGGCCTTTAAATGTTAATGTTAATGGATGCAAACTACAACCTGACAAAATGACTGCACCTCTACGGCTGGAAATGTCAAAGCATTATCGGTCCATTTTGAGAATTTTTTTTTTTTAGAAATTTTATTTTCCATGTCTGAATTTCCAGGGTTACAGATCGCGGTAATTCAGACACTCTGGTTGGAAGCAAATTGAATTTCAAAGAGGCACAGTCGGCCGCTTTTTTTCGAACAAACATTCTCACCCATGAAGCAGAAAAATAAAACAACATGAAGCACATTTGCCTGAAGACTGAATGATTCCCCCCCCCCCCTTTCTTAATACAAAATGTTTCTCGGAACAAAATGAACAAAATGCAGCTATTTACTCTGTAAAACACACAAATACCCACCCAATCAGTTAAAGTTGATGGCATGTAAAGTAGAAAGGTGCTGTTTTCAACTAATCACAAAAATTAACCAACACAATGTAGAACGAAATGTAACACACAGCATGATTTAGTGCTTGGCATTGAAATAACACTCACATGTGAAGACATTTATCATAGATGCTTGGCTACATTGGTTCGGCCTCATTCACATAGTGCAGTTTTAGTGCAGTTATATTAGAAAGAGATGTAGGTGTATTTATGTTGTGTTATATAAGATCTTCTTGTACCATCTTGTACAGCAGGGGCACCCAACCAGTGGTCCGTGGACCTGGACCAAGTTGTGGACTGTCGATGCCGGTCTGCTGCGCTGGTGCATAATTTTTAGGGTCACAAAATTTTGCCTCCTAAGATAAGTGTTAAGTGTAAGGCCAGGTTCAGACTATGTAACTGTGCGGCTGTATTTGCGGCTGTAATTGTGCGGCGGTATTTTTGGTGGTTCATGCGTACGCTGGAAAGTATAGGATATACGGCTGCACAGTGCACACTATGTATGAATCTACGGCCCTATCGTAAACGGACCCGTAAAAAATGAACAAGACCATTGTTTGCGGCTGGAGATGCGGCCGAGGATTGACAGGCGGTCCGTACGGAGTACTTCAAAAATAGCCGGCAATGATGCCGAATGCCGATGCCTCTAATAGTTAATATATTAAATTAATAAAACACATTCTCTTTGTAATAAAGTCCCTTTCGTTAATCAATAATTTAATTCTAACGAATCCATCATTTTGCAATTAAATATACTGTTAAAATAAATAGATATATAAATAAATGTATATTTATATATATATTTATTTTTTGACAGTATATTTAATTGCACAATGATGGATTCGTTAGAATTAAATTATTGACCAACGAAACTGAATTTATTTCAACGAAATTGTGTTTTATTAATTAAATATTAATTAGTACAGGAAGCTCCATAAGCCGTTAATTCATATGCCGCCAATAGAGCTTTCTGTACTAATTATCACTTTACTTTAATGAAAACATCAAATGTTTCTTCTAATTATGTTATCACAATAGCATTATTAGAAGAAACATTTAGAATTATATGTGCGCTCAGCTGATTGGCTGATCGGCTCAGCGCACATATAATGAGCCGGTCCGCAGTACAGTGTCTTCATTGTGTTGCGGACCAGCGAAGAGGACACATCGGGGTGAGTATAGAGCTCTCCCCACCCCCTCCCCAGCACTGCACCCCTCCCAGCAAGGAAGGGGGGGTCAGTTAACCGCTTCCTTGCTGGGATGGGTGCAGTCTGACATCAGTCTGGCCCCCAAGGGGTTAAGGGGGATGCAATACATCCTCCCTTAACCCCTTGGGGGCCAGACTGTAAGCAGCGATCTGTAAAGATGCTGCATACTGTAAGGAGCACAACACCGCTCACAATGATGGGTGTTGTGCTCCTGTTTGTGTGTTTTTTGTGTGTTTCTCCCTTTTTGTTTTTCAGATATCGGTATCCTGGGGATTACGTCGGATTCCGTGGACTACGTCGATGACCAGCGTTTTTTTAATGTTTTTTTTTTATAAAATGGTCAATAAGGGGTGTGGGGGTGTTTTTATTTGAATAAAATTTTTTTTTACTTGTGTCTTGTCTTTATTTCTTTACTTTATAGACTTAGTAGTGGAAGCCGTCTAATAGACGGAATCCATTACTAAGTTGGGGCCTAGTGTTAGCCGGTATAAAATGGCTAACACTAACCCCCTATTATTACCCCAGTACCCAATGCCACCAGGGGTACTGGGAAGAGCCGGGTGCCAGTGGTCCCGGAGCGTCAAAATTGGCGCTCCTGGACCGGGCGGCAGCAGGCTGGTAAGATTTAGGCTGGGGAGGGCCTAAAACAATGGCTCTTCCCACCCTGGTGTTACCAGGCTGCTGTTGTTTGGTTTTTAACCCGGCTGGTTATAAAAATAGGGGGGACCCTATGCGTTTTTTTTTTAAATAAATAAATAATTAAAAAAAAACCGCATAGGGCTCCCCTATTTTTATAACCAGCCGGGTTAAAAACCAAACGACAGCAGCCTGGTAACACCAGGGTGGGAAGAACCATTGGTTTAGGCCCTCCCCAGCCTAAATCTTACCAGCCTGCTGCCGCCCGGTCCAGGAGCGCCAATTTTGACGCTCCGGGACCACTGGCACCCGGCTCTTCCCAGTACCCCTGGTGGCATTGGGTACTGGGGTAATAATAGGGGGTTAGTGTTAGCCATTTTATACCGGCTAACACTAGGCCCCGACTTAGTAATGGATTCCGTCTATTAGACGGCTTCCACTACTAAGTCTATAAAGTAAAGAAATAAAGACAAGACACAAGTAAAAAAAAAAATTTATTCAAATAAAAACACCCCCACACCCCTCATTGACCATTTTATTAAAAAAAAACATTAAAAAAACGCTGGTCATCGACGTAGTCCACGGAATCCGACGTAATCCCCAGGATACCGATATCTGAAAAACAAAAAGGGAGAAACACACAAAAAACACACAAACAGGAGCACAACACCCATCATTGTGAGCGGTGTTGTGCTCCTTACAGTATGCAGCATCTTTACAGATCGCTGCTTACAGTCTGGCCCCAAGGGGTTAAGGGAGGATGTATTGCATCCCCCTTAACCCCTTGGGGGCCAGACTGATGTCAGACTGCACCCATCCCAGCAAGGAAGGGGTTAACTGACCCCCCCTTCCTTGCTGGGAGGGGTGCAGTGCTGGGGAGGGGGTGGGGAGAGCTCTTTACTCACCCCAATGTTGCCTCTTCGCTGGTCCGCAGCACAATGAAGTCACTGTGCTGCGGACCGGCTCATTATATGTGCGCTCAGCCGATCAGCCAATCAGCTGAGCGCACATATAATTGCGATGCCCTGGCCCCTGGGGGCCACTTCCGCAGCGCTGGTGTTATGAGCGGGCAATGACCGGGGCAGCTGCAGGGGTTATACTTGTCACGGTATAGGCCTGAGGGCGGCACAGCTGTAGAGCCGGTCTGTGAAATCTGCGGGTGATGATGGGCATGCGATTCTTCGCTGCACTTAGTCAGGGCACCAGTTAGTGGACACCAATGCCAGGGTTCAGTAACAGCGGTTTTATTATAGATGAGGTAACTAGTAGCAACAGTTCTGTCCGGATGCAACCGGGTATATAGCAGGCTTTGACAAATAAGGCAGGAGTGGTGCTGCATAGGCTGTGAGAATACGTGCCGGATGATGGGAGTAGGAGTATGAGAGAAATAGCGTTGCTGGGTGGATTAGCTTGAGAATAATACTTGCTGTGAATCCTTGCAGCGATGAGGAGAGATAACGGAATGACACCCAGATGAGAGAGAAGACTCCGGACACTTGAGCAGGCAGATACAGCCGAAGACTTGAATACAGCAGCAGAATCAGTCACTCTTCTTATGGTGAAAAGGCTGCAGAGAAGAAGCCCAACTCCTCTGAGGCAGGAGAGGGACGACACACATCCTCCTTGCTTGGAAGCAGGGGGAAGACTAACTTGTTAGGAGGAAGTGGGAGGTCACATGGTTGCTCCTGGCCAGAGCTAGTCGGCCATTGGAGGAACCATGGTTACAGGGCACTGGCACGGTCACGTGATCAACAGCCTTGCATACCACTGTACACTGTAATAATACACAGGAATACATGAGAATACACATGAGAATGCACATTACCAGAGAATACTAGGGGAAAACCAGCAGCAGTTGCAGTGCAAACACTTACCAGAACAGGCATTGACACGGCAAGAGAAATGGCCATAATAGGAGTAGTAGTCTGCATGTTCTGGGACACTGCATATATATATATATATATATATATATATACTGACTTCTCTTACTCAGAGGAGGAGCTATCTGACTCAGACACTGGAAAATATACTGTTTTACAAAAGAGGCGCTCTACTCTGAGGCAATCTATGTAACCTTGTGCTTACTCAGAGGAGGAAATACAAAGACTCCGATAACACTGGAATACAATAGTAGAAAAAGTACAATAATGAAATAAGTGCAATAATACCCTGTGTGGAACACACAATCACAGTAAAGTGCATTAGGAAGGAATGGGTTAAGTGTCTCTGTTAGGTAGAGTCTCTTTTAGGCAATTAGACATCGTCCATGTAAAAGGCTCTGGGACAGGCACTAGAGAACTTTTTGTTACTGTAAGTGTCCATCAGCTCATGGCTGGTTAGTACAGGGAACTTGGTCAGGAGAACCAGGCACGAACCTTGAACGTTGCATACACTAGAATGGTGAAACAGTTAAGGACTCTGGTCTCTGTAGCGAAGTGGAGGAATTCCTCTGGTAGAGCGCTCAGACCGTCTCAGCGGAGGATCCTCTTCAACAGTGATTGGTGCAGGTACAGGTGGAAGATCACGCCCAGTGTCTGGTTGTAGAGCTGGAGTTGTTGGAGGCACAATTGGAAGTGGAGGGGCCACTGGAATGTGTACAGGGACCGCTGGATAGCCTATGGCCATGAGGAACGGTTTAACTTGGAACATTTCTTCCAGAGAGAGAGGTTTAGCTGGAGCTGCTGGGGGAGCCGGAGGTGTGGATGCAGGTACCGGACACGGTGCTGTAAGGCCCTGTAGGTCCTCCTTAGTGCAACGTTTTATCCTATTCCGGTGCACCGTCTGCGGGGCTAGCCCTGGTTTTTTTACTTCATACACATCAGTCTCTGGGTAAGGGATAGAAGAGATGACATAGGGCTCAGGCTCCCAAAGGCTTTCAAGTTTGTGAGAGCGATGATATTTCTTTAGCCAAACTTTATCTCCCACTTGTAGTGGTGTGGCATTCGCCCTTTGGTTGTAGGCCTCCTCTTGGCGCTGCTGAGCTTCCCCCATCCTCCGGTCAACAATTTCCCGGGCATCCTGGATTCTCCTCTGATGCTCCCGAACCCAGTCAGTTTCAGGTAGGGGGTTGAAGGTGTCAGGAGCTTGGACTCCCAGAGCACGGTCCTGAGGAAGTTGGCCTTGGCGGCCGAACATCAGGTAGAACGGGGAGTAGCCAGTGGAACAATGAGTGGTATTGTTATAGATCTCCACTAGTTCATCCAACAAGTGGGGCCACTCTACTCTCTTCGTCACTGAAGCCGTTCGGAGCATGTTGATAAAGACCTGGTTAACTTTTTCACACAGACCATTCCCTTGAGGGTGATAGGCCGTGGTACGGAGCTTCTTACATTCATGGTAGGCACACAGCTCCTGGAAAAGTTGCGACTCGAAGGCCGGTCCCCGGTCCGTCAGCAGAGACTCTGGGCACCCATAGTGCTTTACATACTCCTTGTAAAAAGTAAGGGCGGTGGTCTTGGCGGTCAAGTCCCTGACAGGTACCACGACTACCCACTTGGAGTAATGGTCGACCATGGTGAGGGCGTAGGTATACCCGCATCTTGTAGGGACCAGCTTCACATGGTCCAGGGCGACTAGCTGATTCGGCCGGTGGGAGGTGATTGGATGCAAAGGGGCCCTGACTTCTCTTCCCCCAGCTTTGGAGATATTACAGGCAGGGCACTCGGCACACCAGTTCTCGATGTCAGCCCTCATCCCGATCCAGTAGAACCGCTGTCGGATAGTGGCCTCCGTCTTGTGTACCCCGAAATGACCGGACCGGTCATGGTAGGCATCTAGCACCATCTTAGCGTCTCGTCGGGGAATGAGGATCTGGTGGCACCTCTCCCCGGAGACCGGGTCAAGAGAGTTCCGCAGGATCAGTCCCTTCTGTAGGAAGAGCCTCTTTCTTTGCCTCCAGAGTCGCCTTAGCTCGACATCAGGATAGGGCCTCTTTATCCGCATGGGGACCCGACCAGTAGAGAGGTAGTCATAGATCTCCCCCAGGATGCGGGACTCTTCCTGGATGGTCTGCCACCTGGCCAAGTCTTGCGGGGCCCTAGGTGGAGGCGAAGGCGTTTCAGGCCTAGCTGCATCAATAGCACTCTGGGTAGCGAACCTTTGGTAGAAGGGAGGCATTTCTACATCTTCCCAATCGCTGTCCTCTGGGGCCTCTTCGCCCTTGGGTAGTCGGGACGGGAGGTCTGCATTGACATTAGCCTTGCCACTGCGGTACTTAATTTCAAACTGGAAATTGGCCAGTCGAGAAGCCCACCGCTGTTCCAGGGCGCCCAGCCGAGCAGTGTTGAGATGCGCCAACGGGTTGTTATCCGTATAGATGGTAACAGGGGTGGCAGCCAGGTAGTCCTTGAACTTTTCGGTGACGGCCCACACTAGGGCTAGTAACTCCAACTTGAAGGAGCTATAATTGTTGTCGTTCTTTTCAGCGCCCCGAAGACTCCGGCTGGCATAAGCTACAACTCTCTCTTGGCCATCTTGAACCTGGGACAGCACAGCTCCCAGGCCTTGGAAGCTGGCGTCCGTGTAGAGCCGGAAAGGAAGGTTATAGTCCGGGTAGGCCAGGATAGGAGGCGTAGTCAACAGGCGTTTCAGGGTTTGAAAGGCAATCTCCTGCCGTTCGGACCACTCGACGGGGAGCCGTCGGTTGTAGCTTTCTCGAGGGCAACCCCGGAGTAACTCATTGAGGGGCTCAGCCACTTGGGCAAAGTGGGGAATGAAGCGGCGGTAATAGCCGGCAAATCCCAGAAAACTTCTCACCTCCTTGACTGTCTTAGGGGTATCCCAGTGTTCCACAGCCGAGATCTTCTCTGGATCGGGTTGTATCCCCTCAGCACTCACAACATGCCCCAGATAGTTCACTTGGGGTTTGAGAAGGTGGCACTTGGAAGGCTTGATTTTCAGGCCGTGATCGATTAGGACCTGGAACACTTCAGCCAGATGATGGACGTGATCTTCGTAGGTACGTGAATAGACAATCACATCATCTAGGTAGAGCAGGACACTCTGAAAGTTGAGATGGCCGAGACACCTTTCCATCAACCGCTGGAAGGTAGCGGGGGCGTTGCACAGACCGAAGGGCATGCTGGTGAATTCAAAGAGCCCCATGGGGGTGGTGAAGGCCGTCTTCTCACGGTCTTCGGGTGCCATGGGCACCTGCCAGTACCCACTGGTGAGGTCCAAGGTGGAGAAGTAGGCGGCTGACCCCAAAGCAGCAATAGACTCTTCGATCCGGGGCAAAGGATAGGCATCCTTGTGGGTGATTGTGTTTATCTTCCTATAATCCACGCAGAACCGGATGTTACCGTCTTTCTTTTTCACAAGGACAATAGGGGCAGCCCACGGACTCTGACTTTCTTGGATAACGTTAGAGTCTTTCATCTCCTTGAGCAGTTTCTTGACCTGCTGATAGTTGGCAGGGGGGATTGGCCGATGTTTCTCTTTGATAGGCAAATGGTCCCCAGTGTTGATCCGATGCTGGACCAGATTGGTCTTTCCGAAATCGAGAGAGTGTTTGCTGAAGGCCTCGTGATACCTTTTGGCCACCTTGAGGATGCCGTGGAGGTATTCAAGTGGGGTATTGGCATCGCCAATATGGAGCTCGTCCCACCAAGGGGCGAGAGCCCTGTTTGAGTCCCTTTGAGTGCCACGGATGGATCTCTGATAGGCAATGGTCTCCTCACAGACGATGTCCTCAGGATCGAGTTGGTATAGCATGGCCACGGTGGTGAACTTGGGTAGGTCAGCTGGGGAGTCTCCAAGGTTCACCAGACGGACAGGGACCTGACCATTGGAGACGGTCACCAGGCTTCTAGCGGCCCTGACAAGAGGTTGCCCCTCAATTTCAATAGCATCCAGAAGGGCCACATAGTCAGCATTGTTAAGGCCCGGACGGACCCTGCACCAGATGAGGAACTCACTGTTAGCTGGGATGATGATCGGACGAGCATCTCTAGTGCGGACACGGCAGATTTCTCCTCGAGGATTGGCAAACTTCCGCTGAGCGGTGAGCACTTTAATGGTCTTCTGGACGGCTTGCCTGTACTGAGGAGAAGCACAAGACATAGAGGCATTCAAGGCATCCAACACTTCAGTGAATACATGACGGATAATATTCATGCCTAATACCACGGTCCTACTATCTCCCTGAGCCTCAGTAACAATGATACCCTGACGTGCTAGCTCTTGCTTCCCTATGCAGACAGTGGGTTCCCAGTAACCTAGTTGCACAATAGGACGACCATTACTAGCAATAAGTTTCAGACGGTATTTCTCAACTGGACCTAGGGTTCTCAGATCCCAATGTTCTTCAAACACATGCCTCGGGATAGTGGTAACCTGGGAACCTGTATCTACCAGAGCCTCCAGGGGGACTCCGTCCACCCAGAGAGTCACATGCGGGCATTGTGAGAGGAACCTTGAGAACCACTGTGCTTCCTGCGGGCCTGGATCTCGACCTCCTGGGTATTGGCCCTCGGACCCAAGGGTAGCCCCGTTTAACTGATAGCATTGGGAGCGGTAGTGTCCATGTCGCCTACAGTGGCGGCAATAGGGGCGCTCAGGGGATCTAAGTCTCTGTGGAGGAGGCCGATCGGGAACTGCATACTCAGGGCAGGGGTCCTGTGGTGGTGGAGGTGTTGGATAGGCCCCTTGTAGCCCCCTTAGGGCTTGGCAGAGAGAGTCAACCACTTGCGTAAGGAGAGCAGGGATCGCTGGTGAGCTAGCCGGGATAGACTGTTGGGCAGCTTGTATAGCGGAAACCGGCTGAACCATATTGGGCACTGGAGGTGAGGGTATAGATCCCACCGGGTCCGGGCAATCTGAACCTGGAGTACAGCCGGCACAGGGATTGTCAATGCCAACCACCCTCAGAGCCAGAGTCTTGAAGTCCAGGAAAGGCATTGTAGGGTTTTGGGCAGCTAGCATACGCAGTTGGCTCTGGATGAGTCTAGAGTCCACCCCCTCTATGAAGCGGTCAGTGATCATACTCTCCACAGCCGAGGGGGCTATGGTATCAACCTGTCTCAGGGCCCGGTAGGCAGATTGGAGGGCTAGTGCATAGTCTCTGAGGGTCTCACCTGGCCTTTGTCGTCGGTCATAAAACTTAAGGCGGACCTCCGTGGGTGACTGTACCTCAAATTCTTTACTCAGCCGGGCCAGGATCTGTTGTACATTAGCTTTCTCCGTAGCTGGCCACGACCGCACCTCCTCTGCAGCGGGACCCTCAAGTTGTCCTAGCAGCAACTGCACCTGCTGAGTGGGAGAGAGTGAGACAAGTTCAAGGGTGCGGGAAATTTTTTCCTTGAAATCAGCCAACGTGTGGGGTTCCCCTTTATAACTGGGAAGATTGTTGGGCCCAATGAAGAACGGGACCGCTGCGGTAGCCATAGCAACGGGAGCCGCGGGAAGTCTTCGCCGGGCCATCGGCGGACTGCCGGACCCGTCAGAGTCACTGTGATGGCCGGTGGACATGATGAGGGGTTCTGGTGTAAGGCGTCTGGAAGAAAGCAGAGGTGAGGAGAGCTTGCGGGAACAGCAGGCACCGATAGGCAGGGTGTCCGGGACCGGAGAGGGATAGGGCGGAAGTCAGCACCAACACTTCCGGCGGTCCGGGCACAATCTCCTTCCCTCCTGCAACAGAGGCTTGGATACTGCAGAGTCGGGGCGGAGCTTGAGTGGAGCGCGCGCGCGCGCGAAGACAGTGCGTCACAAGCTGACTTGACCCCTTAGCAGGCCGCAGCGCAGCAATAGCAGAGTCTCTGAGGATGATGAGGGGTAGCAGTACAGTTCTGGGGACACTGACAGTTGGCACAACACAGTCTGTATCCTGTTCGTGACGCCAAATGCGATGCCCTGGCCCCTGGGGGCCACTTCCGCAGCGCTGGTGTTATGAGCGGGCAATGACCGGGGCAGCTGCAGGGGTTATACTTGTCACGGTATAGGCCTGAGGGCGGCACAGCTGTAGAGCCGGTCTGTGAAATCTGCGGGTGATGATGGGCATGCGATTCTTCGCTGCACTTAGTCAGGGCACCAGTTAGTGGACACCAATGCCAGGGTTCAGTAACAGCGGTTTTATTATAGATGAGGTAACTAGTAGCAACAGTTCTGTCCGGATGCAACCGGGTATATAGCAGGCTTTGACAAATAAGGCAGGAGTGGTGCTGCATAGGCTGTGAGAATACGTGCCGGATGATGGGAGTAGGAGTATGAGAGAAATAGCGTTGCTGGGTGGATTAGCTTGAGAATAATACTTGCTGTGAATCCTTGCAGCGATGAGGAGAGATAACGGAATGACACCCAGATGAGAGAGAAGACTCCGGACACTTGAGCAGGCAGATACAGCCGAAGACTTGAATACAGCAGCAGAATCAGTCACTCTTCTTATGGTGAAAAGGCTGCAGAGAAGAAGCCCAACTCCTCTGAGGCAGGAGAGGGACGACACACATCCTCCTTGCTTGGAAGCAGGGGGAAGACTAACTTGTTAGGAGGAAGTGGGAGGTCACATGGTTGCTCCTGGCCAGAGCTAGTCGGCCATTGGAGGAACCATGGTTACAGGGCACTGGCACGGTCACGTGATCAACAGCCTTGCATACCACTGTACACTGTAATAATACACAGGAATACATGAGAATACACATGAGAATGCACATTACCAGAGAATACTAGGGGAAAACCAGCAGCAGTTGCAGTGCAAACACTTACCAGAACAGGCATTGACACGGCAAGAGAAATGGCCATAATAGGAGTAGTAGTCTGCATGTTCTGGGACACTGCATAATTCTAAATGTTTCTTCTAATAATGCTATTGTGATAACATAATTAGAAGAAACATTTGATGTTTTCATTAAAGTAAAGTGATAATTAGTACAGAAAGCTCTATTGCCGGCATATGAATTAACGGCTTATAGAGCTTTCTGTACTAATTAATATTTAATTAATAAAACACAATTTCGTTGAAATAAATTCAGTTGCTTTGGTCAATAATTTAATTCTAACGAATCCATCATTGTGCAATTAAATATACTGTCAAAAAATAAATATATATATAAATATACATTTATTTATATATCTATTTATTTTAAGGTTACAAACCCACTTGGCGGGTCTGCAGCGAGTCTTCATGCTGCGTTTTTGCAGCGAGACTCGCTGCAGATCCCGGCCCTATGCTTTTAATGGCAGACAAACACGCAGCAGGGATGTACATCCCTGCTGCGAGTTTGTCTGCAGCCCTCCCCATTAACCCCCCGGCCGCCGGAGCTGATACGTCACCTGATCCCGGCTCCGGCGGTTCCCGATGTCTTCAGCAAGCCGGAGCGGGGACCAGGTGAAGTATATGCTCCAGCCAGCCGCCCGATCGCCCCCCCCCCACCGCAGCACCGATTGCACGCCCCCCCGCAGCACCGATCGCACGCCCCCCCCCGGGCGGCCGGGGCTGCGGGGGGGGGGGGGGCGATCGGGCGGCCGGGGCTGCGGGGGGGCGGCCGGGGCTGCGGGCGGCTGGCTGGAGCATATACTTCACCTGGTCCCCGCTCCGGCTTGCTGAAGACATCGGGGGGTTAATGGCCGGGGGGTTAATGGGGTGGGCTGCAGACAAACTCGCAGCAGGGATGTACATCCCTGCTGCGTGTTTGTCTGCCATTAAAAGCATAGGGCCGGGATCTGCAGCGAGTCTCGCTGCAAAAACGCAGCATGGAGACTCGCTGCAGACCCGCCAAGTGGGTTTGTAACCTAACAGTATATTTAATTGCAAAATGATGGATTCGTTAGAATTAAATTATTGACCAACGAAAGGCACTTTATTACAACGAAAATGTGTTTTATTATTTTAATAGATTAACCATGAGAGACATCGGAAAACTGAAGAGGATTGCAAACCCCGGTAATAGCAATTCATGTAAACTGTGTTCCCTGCTTTCCCAGATGCATCCAGAGGTGTTTGCATCACTTTCTTAAGATTTTATTTGTTATTTTTAGTTGAACCAGATTTCCAAGTAAATGACCGTATGTTTTGAGCCGCATGTCTATTTTTTCCCACGGCCGTAGTTTCATCCGCACATTTACAGCCGCATAAAAAATACAGCCGCACAGTTACATAGTGTGAACCTAGCCCCCATGTGTAAAGGAGCACATCACCCCTCCTGTACTTATATTTTGTAGCGTACCACATGATGTATGTACAGAAGTCGGGACTCCCTGCTCCTGTACACCTATCCTGTAGATAGGGGAAAAGTAATTTTTTCCTGGAATACCATTTTTTCCGGCGTATAAGGTGACCGTGCATATAAGACGACCCCTTACTTTTAAGATGATTGTCAGGGGTTCGCCTTATACGCCGGAAAATGTTAACTGCAGCTAAATGAAAAAAAACAAACAGTAAACTCACCTGGGGCCTATTCCCGGCCTCCGTGCATCTTCTGTCCCGTTCCCGGCTCAGGCAGTGTGATGTACACTGACTGCTCTGGATCCCAGAAGCTTTCCCGAGCAGCCAAGCGTCTCATTGGAGATGCTCGGCTGCCGGGAGAGCTTCGGAAGAATGACAGAGGCTTTGGGAGGCTCCGGAAGTACCCGAAGCCTCTGTCATTCTTCCAAAGCTCTCCCGGCAGCCGAGCGTCTCTGAGCTTCTCTGATGAGACACTTGGCTGATCAGGAGAGCTTCGGGGTCCTCGGCGCAGTCAGTGTACGTCACACTGCCTGCACCGGGAACGGAACAGAAGACGCACAAAGCCTGGGAATGGGCCCCAGGTGAGTTAACTGTTTTTTTGTTTTTTTTTACAGAAGTCGCCCCATACGGTGGGGATGCGGCCATTTTTGAGTCCCCCCACCGTTTGAGGCGACCATTCCTGGTGTATAAGACGACCCCCGACTTCGAAGAAGATTTTTCGGGGTTAAAAAGGCTCTTATACGCCACAAAATACGGTTTCCTTTAAATATGGATGCACATATGAGTGTGGTGTAAATAAGTGATGTATAGGCATAACAATTCTGCAAATCTTAATGCAGTGGTATCCAATCTGTAGCCCTCCAGCTGTTGCCTGCCAAGCATGCTGGGAATCATACCTTGGCAACAGCTGGAGGGCTACAGATTGGACTCCACTGGTCTGACATGTGCCTAAAATAGTTAGAAACACAACTTTAGAGAAAATGTAACCTTGATCATTTCCTTTTAGGCATTGTTACAGAATACAAAATTACCCCTATATCTAGAACATCTATTTAGCATGATGTGACCCTGTGAAGAACAGACAAAGAATTTTACTGTTAAGTATAGAAATGAATGCGGTGAATGAATGAATACCATGTTGATCATGGGGGGTTCTGTCCTTTGGGAAATGGGAAAACCGCTTTAATGTCAATGCCCTCCATCTGTTGCAAGACTAGCATTCATATCATGCCTAGACAGCATGGATGGTTCCCCATCTCTGGTCTACAGCTATGATTTGGGTATTGCATTTGGCTTCCAGATTGTGTGAAGACTTTTTCCATAGCATATGAATGACATTCATCTTCATTCACCTGCCAATGTCTCCAATTTTTCTTCTTTTTCTTTTCTGGCTTAGACCTGCCTGAGCACAAGCTAGAATAAGCCGATGAACAAACCTCTAAACTCAGGAAGAAATACACATCAAAAGTGCTTTCTTTGGAATACCATCAATTCTGTCATAAAAACAGGTTCACTAACTCCAGGTTGCCCTGTTCTTTCGTTGTTACGTGTTTTAGGGATATGCCAAAAGTTTGGATTGGTCATGGTCTGAGATTTCAGGCCCCAACACCAATCACTTGAGCCAGAGGAAGACTGCGCTAAGCTTGCACTTGCTCTCCCAGCTCTGCTCCTCTATGAACAAGATGACCACATAATGTAAGTCTATTGGGCCAAACTGGGGTGTGTTAACAGTGGGTGGGGAGAAGCAAGTCTCAGCTGTGATTTTTTTCCCCTAGTTCTAGCGCTTGGTCAGGGTCTGAACATCTGGATAATGATAATAATAAAAATAATAAAAATAATAATAATAATAATAATATTTATTTGTATAGCACCAACAGATTCTTCAGTGCTTACTTAAATATATAAATACATTACAGGTTATATTTATATTAAATTAAATTATACAATAAATGAATTAAAATATTAAAATACAGAATTAGAGACCTGCTCTTGAGAGCGTACAGACTAGGATGGCTGGGGGTGACGAGAGGCAACAAGTGCTTTATTTGTCAATGTTCCAGTCATTGTACATAGAATCTCAAAGTGCCTATAGGTGATTGGGCGAGATGGTCACACACCATTTTCTGAGCTCAGGTAGCAAGTACAGTGTAGATGGCACCGAAGAGGTTATAGAGAGGATGCAGGAGGCATAGCAGTGAGGGAGACGAGATTAGGGAATGTTGTAAGCACACCTGAAGAGATGAGTCTTCAGGGCACGCTTAAAACTGGGGGTGTTGGAAATTAGTCTGAGCTCTTTGGATAGGGAGTTCCAGAGAACTGGTGCAGAATGAGAGAAGTCTTGGAGGCGGGAATGAGAGGTTCTGATTATAGAAGAGGTTAGTGTAAGGTCATTAGCAGAACGCAGAGCACAGGAAGGATGATAGGTGGAGGGAGGAGATGTATGGAGGGGCAGAGTTGTGGAGATCTTTATGGTTGAGGGTGAGGAGTTTGAACTGTGTTCTGTATTTAATAGGTAACCAGTACAGTGACTGTAACAATGACATCATCAAGAGGGAGGCGGGTCTAAGCCCTGTTAGGCCAGCCTCCCTTTGTCAGATGACTCAGGTTGCTCAGCTCTGATTGGCTGAACAAGATGTAAGCCATCTAACAGTTTTACAGAGTCAGTTTAACATCACAGAAGACAAAGTGCATCATGGGAAAGCCCAAACCAGGAAGTAAAGAAAAAATGGAGCTTCAGGGACCTGCAAACAGTGGGAAATTCAAACGGAGACAGACTCAGGAGGGATGGTAAATGTAAAAACTATATTTAATTGTTTTTTTTATCAGCGCCGAAATACCCCTTAAAGGTAATAATATATAGGTTAATAATATTATAGGTCAATAATACAATAATTACTCTATAGCCCCCTATTCCTTCTTGCTGTATGACCACCTAATGGAAACCTCTGAGCGCTATACTCAGCTGCCTTGTCAAACCCATAGACATGGAGTGGAGAAACAGGGGTATGTATGACTATAGCTCTATTAAAGACTGCTTTGACCTTCCAGGCATGATGGGAATCACTTACCATCAGCTTATTATTATCTTAAGCAGCCTCAATTCCAAGTCCTTTTGTGACCTCCAACGTCGAGGGTGAGCACAAAAATAACTTCACCTAGCATTTCCATCAAATAAAATAGCCAAAGAGATGCTAGAAGTGTTCCTTAGCCTTCCTAATTTGTGTTTTATAAAGAGATGTTATTAATGTAAGTTATGATGGCTTGCTTTAGTTCAGAGATAGGTCAGCATGTCTGGGAGGCTCCAGGAACAAGGCGAGACTTCCAGGAAAAACTTTGAAGTCTCCTTGGTGCCATGTCCAGAGTAAATACTAATAAATTTAGCATTAGCATCAGGATGTTGTCTGTGGCTGCACCCAAGAGTCAAGAAGACAGCAAGAACCCAGAGAGGGGAGTATCTGCTGAGTCTAGTATGGAGTATGTAGCTGGATGGAATTATTGCTTTAGGATAGATAATCTGTTTGGAGACTCATCTGGGGTCGGTAATAATCTTGGGTTGGTCTGGAGTCTATTAGTTTAGAAGGTCTAATCTAGATCTGGTATTTATAGGGTTTGGCCTGGGGGGTCTGTGTTAAATCAAAGAGGGATGTATTTATTTAGGGGGTCTCATTTTGTTAAGGAGATTGATCTGGAGTCTCAATTTATTTTAAAGTATAATAAAGGGGTCATATGCCCTACATGGGGTTAAAGGGAAACTATCAGCAGGTTAGACAAATCTAACCTGCTGATAGCCTCCTATAATGCCAGAGATGATGATGAGGAAGGTAGGTGTCTTACCATCCTCCTCTGCACCACGCTGTTAGTCGAGGTAAATTCCGCTCCGGAGCACCATTAGGAGCACTGCTGTGCAATCAGATCTGCCCCTTCCATTCATTATCATTAGAAAGGGTATGCCAGATGATGCAGCAGTCCTCCTAATGGTGCTCCCTAACAGAGTTTACCCTCACTAACAGCGAGGGACCAGCACCGAGGAGGAAGGTAACACACATACCTTCTTCTTCAGCATCCCCAGCGCTATAGGGGGCTATCAGCAAGTTAGATTTGTCCAACCTGCTGATAGTTCCCCTTAAAATGCCTAAGTTTCCTATATTGAAGTAAGGTGGGTCAAAACTTTAAAAGATTTGTCACAAATGCTTCATGATGGGATCGGTCAGTGATCTTTTGCTTGCCTACTACTAAAGTGCAGGTTTAACACTGTCATAATATGGATGCATTTTATTCCACCATGGTTTTATTAAAAGGGGGCTAAAGATTAAAAAAACAAACAAAACTTTTAACAAAAGTTTTAATCAGTGGGTTTAAGGTGGTCAGACCCTTATCGCTACACAAATGGGCAGCTTCGCCCATGCTTCGCCCATTCATATGTGCTAGTCACTATTTGGCTGTGCTCATAGGGCGATGCAAGTGATTACAGATTCTTAGAAAGTCCATAATAACTGAGCATTTATGCCTATTTTATCATTGGGGGTTTGAAAATAATGATCGCTTATAATAAACTTAATATTCAATTTCCAGAAGGTTCTACACTGAGTTGTGTTTAGTTTGGTTGAACTGGAGGATCTGGATGTTGTGATTGTAATATAAATAGTTAATCACCCGGTTAAATCTGGTCTGAGGCAGTTTTTTTTTTCTTTTTACAGCTCTGCAAACGTTTGTAAAATGCAATATTTAACATATTTAGTTAAAAAAATAAACAAAAAAAGATCACTTTTTCAGCAGTAACCCTCCCCCGAGACTTTTTTAGGTTTTTTTTTTAAGTTCATTTGCATTTAGAGTTGGTTTTACGTATTTTTTTTGAGCGTTGGTTGATGTCACTCTTAATCACATTATATTTCCCTGTGTGAACCTGAGCAAAGTCCCCTCCACCCTTGTCGTCATATATATATATATATATATATATATATATATATATATGCCGTGATCAAGGGGGTGTGCTTCCCCGAAACATGTAGGCCTACGTTTTTATCTTTTGTAACTTTTTATATGCCTCATAATAAAGACAACAAACCTTTTTTTGGACGCTGTGGATCTTCTCCTCCTTTTTACCTTTATTACTGGGTGCGGCCCGCTACCACTCCTCTTACTCCTGCCTGAATGTCCACCATCACACAACAAACCACCTATGGTGAGCTGAGTTTTTTCTTTGTTCATCATATATATACAATATACAATCTTAATAACCAGGTCAGGTCATTTAGTTGGTAACTATGCTGATGTGAGTTAGAATGCATTTATTTTACATGATGCTTAAAACCAATGTGCTCCCTATAGAAAATAACAGGCACTAAAGGGTTACTGAAAGTTTTCAACTAAGGTTATGATTAGTGTTGAAGAATATTTTTTTTCTCATATCTTCCATGACTTATAATGACATCAAACATCGGAACAGTGCATTGAAAAGCTATAATTAAATACATTATTGTCTTAGCAGAGTAATTTAGCAGCATGCTGAACAATAGTTCTTTATGTACGGGCCTCGGAGATGGGAGCCGTTCAGCAGTAGCCGTGTCTGCCCTCTGGTGGACAATTTGTGGGAAATGTGTATACACTGCTAATTCCTATTTATATTATTTTTTGTATTTTTTTTATATATTGCCGACATATTCCATAGTGCTGTGCGGAGATTGTAACCATGTCCCTGTCCCCAGTGTAATCTAAATGTCACAGTCACCTATGTTTATGGAGTGTGGGAAAAACCCAGAGTACCAAGAGGAAATAGTGATTCCTTTACTTATATAGTGGCAACATATTCCTCAGCATTGTACAGAGCTTGTCATTACTCACATCTGTCACTCTCCCCAAAGGGACTCACAATCTAAATGAAAAGTTATCCTATTACTATGTGGAAACCAGAGAACCCAGAAGAAACCCATGCAAACTCTATCCAGATGTTACCCTTGGTGGGATATGAACCCAGGACCCCAGTGCTAAACACTGAGCTACGATACGTCATAATAATCAAGTTCTTGCTTGATCTTATTCTGATCAGAAGCATAACTATTGATATATCTTCCTATGCTGCTGCTTTCTGTTTTTATAGTATCTACCACTGTATGTTCCCTTTGACTGTCTTAAAGGGGTATTCCGAAAACAAATTTTGAAAGTACCTGCACCTGCTCCAATGATTAAAAAAAGAAATATATATTGGTATTGCGCCAATTGATTCCACAGTCTCATTATTTACTGGTCTGATCTGATGAATTTTAGGGTCTGCTCTGGAATCTCATCATTTTGCGGTCTAATGTGGAGTTTGATAATGTGGAGTGTTACTGAAAATCATCCCAGCCAGTACTGCAGTACCGGCCAGATGATCTTCATTTCAGGTGCATTCAGAGGCGGCGCACCCGTGTGCACCTGCATCCCAATTCACCACTGCACACAATGGAGCATGTGGCCGGAGTCACACGCTCCATTGTGTGGACTGACATGTCTTCTGCAGCCGCTATTCATTAAGTAGCGGCCGCAGAAAACTGACATGTCAGTTTTTCATGTGGCCGGATGGAATCCCAGTCAGAGCATATACTATGTGTATACGCTCCGGACAGGATTCCATTCATTCACATACAAGGGATGTGTTGTATAAATGACGGCCGTTGTTGCAAATTACAACAATGGCCGTGATTTATACAACACATACGTTGTGTGAACATGGCCTAACAGTATGACAGTCTAGATCTGTGGATAAGATGAAATGCTGGATGACTTGTATTACTGAAGTGCATTCACTGATTGGCTGTGTAGCAGCGCCTCTCTACAGTACAGTGTGGTACTACATGTCCTGTACAATTCTTTACCTGTGCCAGGATGAGCTGCTCCTCTTGTTATCAGGTGAGGCTTCGGTCATCTATATTACATGTAATTCACAGCAGCTCTTTCATACTTACCTGTAAGGACTTCTTTATCAATATTTACCTATTTTTTTTTTTTTTTTTACTTTCTTTTTCAATTTTTCTTACTTTATGCTGGCATTTTGGTGGCTTCAGAATGAATTACTAGTTTATCATAGACCTTTTGTCCAAATATACAATATTTTCAACTTACAATTGAAACACTTAATATTTTATTTGAGGAAAATCTTTATATCACAGCTTAGCTGGTTTTTTGTAACACTTAATAATAAATTTAAACAGGAAAGTGGGTCCTAGCAATACATTTCGCATGTAGCTAATAAATGGTCAAACTATAGAAAAGGGCATTCACATTTTTCTATGGGGTCAATTCTTTTCTAGGTTTGCTTTCAATTAGAATTAGTATTATGATGATAATAATTTTAGAGAGCTTATGTTTTGTAGGCTTTTGTATTTGATATTATATATTATTTACACATGGTAATACTTTATCTGTCACTTAAAGCGATATTCTGGAGGAAATATTAAAAAAATTTCCGGGTCCTGTAAAATAGAAAGAAAATATATACTGACCTCCCTTGTTTCCCCAACACTATCACTGTCATGGTGTCAGTCCCACTTCCTTGTGTCAGTATTGGCACAAGAACCTGCCCACTTTGCCAATATGTGGCTACAGCAGGATATCCAGAGAGGAGAAAAGGTTCTACCTTTCTGCTCTTTGGCCGCACGCACCACAAGTAACTTCCACAGATGAGAGGGGGGAGGGAGCAGGTTATGGACAGTGACCAATAACTGCCCAATGTTACTGATGTGGTGGTGACGTTGGGCAGCTATTGTACATTGCATGCAGGCGTCATTTTGCCCAGATGCATTGCCTGCAGCCCCTGCAACCTGCTTTATCTTTCCTCTTGCCTGCAGTAGGTACTTGAACAGATGGGTAGAGTGGGGAAGTGGAGCAGCTGAAGAGGAGAAGAGGTAGGACCTTTCCCCCCTCTCTGGATATCCCCTTTAAGCTGGCACTGACACAAGGAAGTGCAATGCAGAGAGGGCTGCATCAGGGAAGCAAGGGAGGTAAGTATATGTTTTTATTTTTTATTTTACAGGACCCTGAGACTAAAAATTTGCTTAAAAATATCCCTTTTAACTGTATGGCTTATGGCTGTGGCAGTGCTGTACAAGAAATTCTTCAGTCTAGCCAGTTCAGCTCACATGTAACTCTGATGCTTCTAGAATAACAAAGGATATAAGGTTAACACAGAAAAAAAGTGAACAGAGTGTTTTATAGCTCTAGTGTGCCAAAGAAGAGATGTGTCTCCTGCAAACACTATGCAAAAAAAATATTCCAATCACATAAGACGACTTATGAAGAGGAGCATATGCAATTGAATTGTGTTTAAACAGATTGAACTCACCCTATATAAAATACAATGTACAGTTAGGGTCCTATTACACGGAGCGATCTTTAATGATTAACGACTAACGATAAATGATCACAAACGAGATTGTTTATCGTTAACCTGAAATCATTCAACATATTACACAGAACGATGGTTGTTAGATATGACACATGAACGATTTTTCCATCGTTGCCTGCAAATAAACTGAACGATTATCGTTTAAATTTGAACGATATAACGATTTTTCGCATGATAATCGTCCCGTGTAATAGGGCCCTTACTCTTTACAAGTAACTTTTATGGTGATTGAGTGTAAAAACTGTAAGCTAAAGGGTTCCAGAGCACATCTGTTATGGAAGTATGCTACCCATCTGAAGAAGGTATGCCCTATACACAGTATCCATGGGGACCTGGAAATCCCTACTGAAAGTAGTTGCAGGTCACGCATGCCATTCCATTAATTCTCTATAAAACTGCCCAAGAGATGAAAGTAGCTCCGTAGACAATGAATAGAGCAGAGGTGCTCATAGGTGGTCCACAACTCACTTCAGCTGGGATATTGGGGTCCCCATACTAGAGGCTGCAGGGTGGGGGCAGCACTTGAACAATCCCCCCCCCCCCATCTCTTACCTATACCCTATTCTAGGGATACTGCGGATGGGGCAAAACTGAGGAGGGGCAGGGGCACAAAGCTCATGAATACAACAGCATCATAACTGTGCTTTTGGTGTATACTTTTTTCTAACCTCCTATTCAAATGGCCCAGATCTGCTTTAAAGGTTCCTTCAGCATTACAGTCTGGGTTATCCAAAGTTTACTGTATTCTGACATGTTACTTTAACAATACAGATGATGTTTTTGGAGTTTCTCTTTAAATGAGTATACCTGTTTTGCTTAAAAAAAAAATTATTTGTAGAATAAAAAGTTATACAATATAAACTCTGTCCTGGTCATATCATGCCTGCCCTGACGGTGCCCTATGTGTAGATCCCTAATAGAAAATAGGTAGATGTAAGGTGTAAGTACGCTCATCTTTTGGAGGTATGCTTGGAGCACTGGTCCCTGGATGGGGGATTTGTAGCCTGTGGTTGTCACACAGTCAGAAATATTAGGATTGAGATCCAAAATAATTTTTTACTGGGATACCATATGGCAAGTTACAAAATATCATATAACTCTAAGCACAAAATTAAAGGACTTGTTCTCTAAAGTTTTTTTTTCTTTCAGATCAACTGGTGCCAGAAAGTGCCACAGATTTGTAATTACTTTAAAAAAAACAAACCCTCACCAGTCTTCCTGTACTTATCAGCTTCTGTATGTCCTACACGAAGTGGTGTTTTCTTTCCAGTCTGACACAGCGCTCTCTGCTGCCACCTCTGTCTATGTCAGGAACTGTTCAGAGCTGTAGCAAATCCCAATATAAAACCTCTCCTGCTCTCCAGACTGGAACGAATACCACTTCCTTCAGGACATACAGCAGCTGATATGTACTAGAAGACTTGATATTTTTTAATAGAAGTCAATTACAAATCTCTAGCTCTTTCTAGCACCAGTTAACCCCTTAAAGTTGATATAGTGTTATATAGTAAAATATTAGCGCATGCTGCGACATGCGAACATAGTATTGCAGGCCAAGCTTATATAGTTAAAAGGTGCCCTCACATTGCCTGAACACTGTAGCGTAGACTTTAATCCCTGGTTGTTTTGATGTGACATTCAATGCTGCCAGTCCCTGGCATATGATATCATATCTGAATTTTACTGTTGCCCAGTTCAATGCCTCAAACCGCTTATCATTGTGTTAAATTGCAGTATCTCAAAACCAGATCTCAAGTCGTGATTGTTTTAAATAGGTTATGGAAGCAGATTGTATTCTCCATTCACCTAATGATAAAGAAATTGGCAGCTCCGAGGCGAGTGCAAATAAAGTGCGTTATGGGTCTCTGGTGGCAGATTTTACAATGCGGTCATTGTCGATGAAAAGGATAAGACAATATCCTTGTCACTACTATTACTCAGGTCCATGTGTTCATATGCAGCTCAGTCATTTGAAGAAAACATTAGGAACAATTTGAAATGGAGAGGAAACAATTGGTTCATTTATCCTGCCCAGTATGTGCCGGTGGGAGAGTCAGATATATCCTCTTTTTCTGCTAATTATTATGCATGCTTAGAAATCCATGTGCAGGACTATTCAAGAGAAATTGATTCCCACATCTATGTGTTCAGAACCCCATGGAGATCATTGAAATCAGGATCTGCATTGGGGAGGGACAGAGCTGCGCTGCAAACCATTAACTTGCTTGTTTCATTCTATTTAGCTAAAAGGGCTTGTTCTATAGAACGTACACACCCTGACCTGTAATTCTTATGTATTATTCACTTTGGAAAATATTGCACTTTTTACACCATCCCTCTTACTGGGTAAAGTGAGACTTCTAGGCTTACAAATCATACAGTCGCTGGGTGGACGGATAGGACATGAAACATTCTCATTACTGGCTGGTGACACATTGCAGGGATGGCAGCTTTCATGCTGAGTGACTTTTTCACTGCATGACAAGTATTTTTTTCGCTCAGTCACATCTCCTAAAAATTGAGTCCTTGAAAAAAAAAAAAAAAAAAAAAAAGTAGTTAATGCAACAAGTAGCGGTGGTGGAAATTTTGGCAAGTGGTATTTTTGCCCATATTTTTATTATTATTTCATGAAAAAAAATGTTCACATGCTTTTTATCAGCCAGTATTTCTGGCTTGAAAAATCAGACTTTTTTTTTTTGCCTGCGGAATATGCTAACTACATAGATTTTTTTTTTTAGCATTGACTGCGTCAAAACTGACTTTTTTATATGGCTGGAAAACTGGCCACAAAAAAAAACAAAAAAAACCCACATACGATTTTTAACAGTAAAAAGGCTACTGCGCCTCAAAATGCTCTCTGGGTTCTACCTAATTCAATGGGAATAGATTATAAATAGCGAACTGAGGCTGAGCGAACTGTATTCTCATCTCAACTAACATAGTTATACTTGTGCAAACACATTCTTTTAGCAAGCTTACCGGCTCTGGAAATGCAGATTTTCTCCTCCCATTGTTGGCAGCTCGTTGTCTAGGTTATCGATCACCACTCTGCTCTTAAAGCATATATATATATATATATATATATATATACACACACATACACTATGGGAGACATGTATCGATAGCCAACTTTTTTGTGCTGCACATTGCTAATTTTCACATGCTATTGTTGCTATTGTTTGGCTAATCTGGGTGAAAATATTGGGCTAATCTGGTTAAAAGTATTGGTAAATTTTGCCATTTTGCCAATTTCACGACCATGCCCCCCCCCCCCCCCCCCACACACACACACATATGTAACACAGGATACGAACTAGGAAAAAGTTGCAGAATTTAGGTTCAAGATGTGTCCATATGTTTCCCATATTTTCCATTTTGCACAAGGTGCAGAGCTTAAAAATGACTCTATTCGCATAAATATTTAAAGTAAATCTATATCATCCAAACACCGCGACCGCTCATTAGCTCTTCTCAATCCATGCCTTGTTCGGGGTCTGTCTGTCTCCTGGGGCCATTGTTCAGGTAAAAAACTTTTATGGGTGGTGCTGCCCAGTGCTTTGTCAAGGAATCCATGCCCTAGGGCTGCAGAAAATGAAGATCCAGCCCAGGGATGTAGATAAGTGATGCACGCCTAGGACACGGATGCTCTTGGCCCTGCTTCTTTGACAGAGTGTTGCGCCACCTTAATTTTTTTTACCAGAACACTGGCCCAAGGAGACAGACAGACCCCAGGACCAGGCATAGATTGAGAAGAGCTAACAAACGGTATTGGGGGGGTATGGGGGGTGGTGTTCAGGCAATACAGATTTGCTTTAACTTAACGAGTCCCTTTAACTTGACGAGTCGAGATATCCTGTATATGGCTATGTTCCTATTACTGTATGTCTTTTTGGCAGTTTTACATCAGGTCAAATAAAGTCCGTTTTTCAAAATGACAGCCGTGATTGTACAAATTACGATCCTTATTTGACCTCCAAATGCCAGCTGTCCTAAAAGATTGCCGTTAAACAGCCAAAAAAAATACATTGAGTGAACTGAAGGATTTACCTGTGGTAAGCCTGACTCGCCCCAAATATAATCACTGGGGATATTTATTAAACCCTTGTATCCTAAGTTGTAGGGATGAGCGAACTTTTGAAAAGTTCGGTTCGATCCGGCGAACTTTCGTAAATTTCGGATCGGCCTGAACCGAACCGAAAACGAACCTTGCTCTAAAGGCTGAATAATTGCAGCTACAATAGTGGGAATGTGATAGGGTATAGTTTCGTTTAGTTGCAGTTGATATTACAATGAAAAAAAGTGGAAATTTTTTTTTCCAAAAATAAATAATAATAATAGGAATAAAATTAATAAAATATAGTGAATCAAAGTGCCAAAATAGTGAAAAAAAATATTGGAAAAAAAAGTTTACAAGGAGGATGCGGCAGCACTTGATTGCACCCAGGCCAGCATTGTTGAGAAGAGACAAGTCAAGAACCAGGAGGAGGCAGCAGTAGATTGCTCGCCTCTCAGTCCAGTATTGTTGAGAAGAGACAAGTTGAGCAGCAGCAGGAGGCAGCAGTTGATTGATTCCAGTCCAGTATTATTGAGGAGAGGCTACTTGAGGAGGAGGCAGCAGTTGATCGATTCCAGGCCAGTATTATGGAGAAGAGGCTACTTGAGGAAGATGAGGCAGCAGTTGATTGATTCCAGTCCAGTATTATTGAGGAGAGGCTACTTGAGGGGGAGGCAGCAGTTGATCGATTCCAGGCCAGTATTATGGAGGAGAGGCTACTTGAGGAGGATGAGGCAGCAGTTGATCGATTCCAGGCCAGTATTATTGAGGAGAGGCTACTTGAGGAGGAGGCAGCAGTTGATTGATTCCAGGCCAGTATAATTAAAAACAGACTACTAGTGATCAGGGGTGGATTAACTTTACCATAGGCCCTGGGCTGTTCACCAAGCCTGGGCCCTCCACCCCACTGTAACTATGCCAGCACTAGCCTGGCGTTCATAGTACAGGATAGATAATGTCATGATGTCCTGATTTGTGCAAAATTGCCATAAAAAAAACTGTGATTTTTTGCAAATCATGGCAGAAGTGTAGCCAGGAGAAAGTACACCACTGAAAGTATATGTCTTTTTGGTTGGTCACGGACCCTCCAGGAGCTCAGGGCCCCGGGCTGCCGCCCAAAACGCCCCTATTATAATCCACTACTGCTAGTGATGATTATATTTCTATTTTTGTTCCTCGGCTTACAAAGTTCTGACAAACTAAATCTACTTACTCCTACGAAGCAGGTTCACTGGCCATGATACAATTGCATCTAGGGGGTCACATGATTCTTTTGAGAAACAAAATAACAAATGTATCATTCTTTTGTTCCTATGTGTATATGCCAAGGTTATTTCTGCATTTTGTGTATGTTCACATCTGAAGAGTGAAAGGAATTCACTCAATTAGCTTATTTAGAACTGTGAAGGCAAATCGATGGAGGCAGATATGGTTATCGATAAATCACTCAACGACGTTTATGGACTAATCTTAAAAGTAAGTATTTGATAACGCCTTGCCATTAATGAGTTAATAAATGTTGACATAGGTGGAGTTCTAACAGCTTACCGCTTTTTGGCTTATCATTGTGAGTCTGAGAAGCGATGTGTGTGACAGTCACTTGATGTACTTTTTAGAGTTAGTGTCAAAATGAAATGTACAGGCCTGGTCTTCGAATATATCAGATATCTGTTCTCAATAATGCTTACATTCTGTCCCGGTACTTTACATTGCTTCATTTTATATATGTGTTGTTAAAGGCTCTTTCCTTCCTAATTTCTCAATTACAAGTTAGTCATGGATGATCTTTATTTATGACGAAGCTAAATGTTTATTATGGATTTTTGCCCCCACCTATTGCCCTGTGTGACTACATTGGGCACCATACATTGCTGATAGTAGTTCACGTCCCTACGAATGTGTGTAATTCCTATGGCTTGCCCATAAGGGTTAGCTCTAATTTGCACTATACATTTATACTTGTTAGGGTACAAACACACACACCGTATACGCATCAGATACGCAGCAAATACGCAGCAGATCTGCAGCAGATTTGATGGTGCAGATTTGATGCTGTGTTCAGTTATTTAGATCTAATCTGCTGCGTATTTGTTGCGTTTTTGCTGCATATTTGTTGCGTATTTGCTGCGTATGGCAGCAGTAAATAGGCTGCGTATATGGTGTGTGTGTTTGTACCCTTAGGCTATGTGTCTGTGTGAAACATAATGCAATGTATTTCCAATTGTAGCCAATGTGCCGCTAATTATGTTTGATTCGCTATGTTTGTGTAATATCTCTTCCAGGAATTTTCTTTGTTTGATCACATGTTGCTGAGAAACGAGGGTGTGACTTATGGTTTGTGTTAGCGAGCTGCCCGTGCTGCTAACTCACTCCCCCCTTCCCCATCCCCCCTCCGGATTGTGGTGTCGAATTCACTATTACGTTATGTTTGAAAATATTTGAGGCTTACACTATGACCACATTATGGGAGTAGTTGTGTACTGTGTATATGATATGGGCCGGCAGCAGACATCATGGAGGGAGAGGGAGGAGGGAGGGAGTTAGCAGCACGGGAAGCTCCATGACCCACCCACATAAGTGACGTCATATTTAGTCAGCAACATTGCCTCTAAGGGTACAAACACACACACCGTATACGCAGCCTATTTACTGCTGCGATACACAGCAAATACGCAACAAATACGCAGCAGATTAGATCTAAATAACTGAACACAGCATCAAATCTGCACCACCAAATCTGCTGCAGATCTGCTGTGTATTTGCTGCGTATCTGCTGCGTATACGGTGTGTGTGTTTGTACCCTAACAAGGAAAAAGTGCCGCATGGAGGGAGGTTGCCCGGATTGTGTACCCAGATTGGGACAAGCATAGTAGATTACAGAAGTTGATCATTGGTAAGTTATTTACCCACTATGTCAAACAAGAAACTCTACTGTTATGGTCACCTGACGCTCATATATTACTAATGTCTGTACGTTTTTTGCTTTCAGCCAAACATGTGGAGACCAGGTGGTCCAGTGTGAGGGACAGATTCATCAGGGAGCGACGGCAGCTGATGAGGCGTGGGGCCTCACAAGAAGAACTCGGCTCTTTGCGTTTTGCCCCAATGCTGCGTTTCATTTTGAATGCCAGCAGACGGCGCCAGTAAGTGTGTGTTTTAATTGCATCTGTCCATGCTAGGATCAGATGATGTCAGTATTAGTTCAGTCTGTTATGTGTGCAGACATATAGACATGTGTTACGTAGACAGAGATTATATACATCGAGCTTCCTGCAGGGGGACCTATATATTTCTGGAACTGGATAATAATAAAGTTACTAACAATAATGCTCCCCCTGCTGTACACTCAATATTCTTTATAAATGCAGCGTGCCCTAACTGGATACTAAAAATTGTTTAATAAGTCGATGATGTAAGACCTAACTGGAGTTTGATTTAGCTACAAAGCACGGACAGGATAAATGGCGACAAATGTGCCCCAATGATTACATATGACCTAACAATGTCCCACTCATTTCTCAAGTGAGATTTTTAGGGAGCCAAGGGCTAATTAGCGCAAGATGTGAAAATAAATTACTATTTCTTTGCAGACATATTATTTTCCCTGAGCATCATTTTTGGGGAGCAGTGTGAGAATGTTGATCAATAGTCTAGATTATGCGCAAAGGTAAGGCTAACACCAGGGGCGTAACTAGAAATGGCTGGGCCCCATAGCAAACTTTTGATTGGGCCAATGTTGCTAACATGTTTGTAATAACAGATTTTGTCCACTGTTCATTTGTCAGCAGAGATGAAGAAGCTGAATAAACAGCAGAGGCCTCATCGGATGAAGAGAATAAAGAACCTCATCTGACGGAGGCACGCACCATGACTCCACCACCAAGAGGCCAAGAGGGCCCTGTTGAGCCTGGGCAGGGAGACGAACATCTGGCTTGACGTTAAAGAATAAATTGTGGGCGGCCTGCACTCCCTCTTATACTAAGGTTGTTGTTGGCATAAATGATTGTGATTAGTGGTCACACAGCCTCTGCCCCCCCCCCCCCCTCAACCACTATCCTGTGCTTTATACTATTTAGAGCATGTAATAAAGATATTTTGTGATATATCGGTGTTTGACTATTTTCTGGATATCACAAGTTTTTTACTTCCTATCTCTGCCTATCTCTCTCTCCCTCTCTCTACCTCCCTGTAGCTATCTACTTGTTTGCCTATCTATCTATGTGCTTTCCCTCCCTAACTAGCACGGAGCTCCTCTCTCTCTGCAGTCTAGACACACAATGAGAAAGAGCATGGACGCTCAGGCACTTCCTGTTCCTGTAGTGACGTCACACACCTTGATATTCACATAATAAAAGGATAAAAGGGATTATAGGAGTAATAATTCCTTATATCCTCTTCCATTCTGTGAAAACAATACAGTTTTGCGACGCCATTGCAGTTTTAACAAATTTCGTCACAAATCTTTTGAAAATCGGTTCGGTACCGAACCAAACCTTTTGCAAAGTTCGTAACGAATCTGGTTCGTAACGGTTCGGTTCGCTCATCCCTACTAAGTTGCAATTCTTTGCACATATATTTGTGACTCCTTGCCATTTTCTGCCAGTCATGTCACTTTCTCCAAAAGTTGGCTGGGCCTAGTTGTGAAGAGATGTGGCCTCTCACTGCCTGATATATTCACAACAGAAAAGCCTTGTGAATTATAGCAGAATCTATGTCACCTCCCAGCTGGAGTGGATTCTGGGACATGGTTGGTAAACAATATGCTAAATTTAATAATGCCCTACATCTGTGGATAAAAGTGTTAGGACTGGTAGCAATCTTAGCCGTAGTCCAAGGGTAATCTGTCCGGTGCAAAGGAGTAAACAAGCATGAGATGACACCTCTGTAACTTAAAGAGGTTGGCCACTTTATAGTAAAATTGTTTTGTGTGTAGTATAATGTAAGTGTAGCATTTGTATTCACATTACTTTCTGACAGCAGCTCTCTGTGTACCTCCAGGCTGGGCTGCCCTGCTCTGTGGAGAGTCTGTCCATAAGATGGCCGACACGGAGAAGCATGTGACCATGCCACATCCCTCGTGTCCTCCATAAGCATATACAGGCTCAATGGTGGACACTGAGGGGTGGGGCATGGTCACATGCTTCTCCATGTGGGCCATCGTATGGACAGACTCACCATAGAGCAGGACAGCACAGCCTGGAGGAGAGCAGTCTGATTTTAGCTGTATGAGGTACACAGGGCCCTGCTGTCAGTATATACAGTGAGTACACTTACTAATACTGTACACTAAACATCTTTACTATAAAGTGACCAACCCCTTTATGAAGTCTTATGGACGTAGACGTCTTATGGACATAAAAATGTGTGGTTTTAGTAAGATCTTTATTGAGTCCTCATAGTTCAGGCTACATACTTATTTAACCCTTGTCCCACCTTACTTGGACTATGACATCTATCACTATCATTCCCGACACTGTTATCCTCAGTTCTACCCTGGAATGACTGTGGAGTTCTGACTTGCAGTGGAGTATATTAGACAATAAAGCACTATGTATGGCTATGTTCACACAATGTTCTTTTTAAAGAATGGACGATGATTGCAATTGCCTCAGCATCAGTTCTTTACTGCAGGGGCGGCATTGCATTGAAGTCAATGCAATGCCACCCGCTGTGTTCTCACATCGTTATTCTAACGCCCGATCTTTAGAACGGGCATTAGAATAATGTGCCTGTCAATAACATCAGCTGTTCACACAATGCTGAACCGCAGCCGCACATTGCATTGGAGTGAATGGCTAATTTATTTGCGGGCACAGCCGCCGGTGCCCGCAAATCAATTGTGAAAAAAGAACGTGTCTGCAGACGATACGGAGGTATCGGCTGCAGGAACGGGCTGAGTGCAGCCCGACGGCCGGCTGTTTAACAGCGTCCGTTGCTATACAACTGACGCTGTTAAACGTTGTGTGAACCTAACCTTTGTGCTCATAGCATAACAATCCTTGGTTGGTTTATCTGTCACCATTTCTATTGCTACTATGGTTAAGTCATCAGGTATAGTGCACTTATCTTTGTCCTTTTAGCGTCCTACATTTGGGGCATCTAATTCCAATGTATTTTTGCTCAAGAAAAGGCATGTTAAATGCAGATCAATAATAAATTCCCTGCAATGTTTTTATTCGTATTGATTTGGTGTGCATTTATTGGGTATTTTATGATGCATATTTTATTGTGAAGTATGCAAATGAAAAAACATCAATGTTTGTAAACATCCACAGTGTTTCTGCAGCAATATTAACAACACTATGGATATTTTTAGATTTTCGAATTTTACACCTAAATGAACAGGCTGCAAATTTCAAATCTGCACCACAGGTTAATCTATTCAGTCGATTTTGCCCTAGAAAATCCACAGCAGAAATGCCACATGAATGTATTCTTAAAGGGGTTGTCCAGAATTTAATAAAACACATTCTTGCCAAAAGAGCACTTCCCCTGTCCTCAGGTTGTGTGTGGTATTATAATTGAGTGCCATTTACTTCAATGGAAGTGACCTGTAAAATCACTGCCAAACTGGAGACAAGGGTGGCGCTGTTTTTGGAAAAAAGCAGCCATGTTTTTGTAAGCCTGGATAGCCCCTTTAACCAGTTGATGACACACTCATCCTGTTAGCGTCATCAATGTGTAGAGCGAGCTCAGGACTCTAGCATGCTCTATACATGGTGTCTGATAGTAACCAGGGGCCGCCGCCGATAGCATGCAGCGATCCTCTATCTAGGCTATTAAACCATTTAGATGGTGCTGTAGTCAAAACTGACTATTACCTTCATTGGGTGTCTGGTGGGGAGATCGGCCCCCTGTAGCCAATTCATTCTCTGTGCAGTCCATGGCCTTCATCAGTTTGTGGCAGTCAAGTACAGAAAAAAATGAATCAATGCAGTACATAGGTATTGCTTAGGTGTGAGCTTACTAATCATGGCATTGCTCAAAGTCCCCTGGGGGACTACAAAAGCATAAAAGTATATGTAAAAGCAAAAAAAAAAAAAAGTTTTTTATTATATAAATCCTTCCCATAATCAAAGTGTAAATCACCCCCCATTTCCTATTTCTTGGGGGAAAAAAAAAAAAAAGGCCTAGACTTTTAATATCACTTTCCTGATCTGGTACGGTAAACGGCATAAGCACAAAAACCTGCCAGTGTAAAATTGCTGATTCAGAATAGAGGAATTTAGATTTTTTTTTATAAAAGTAAAACAATTTTTAAAAGTAATAAGATAAAATAAAATAAAAGTTTGGTGTCTGAAATAGCCACTGGACAAAGTAGAAATTACAGCTCACAGTAGAAGTAAAGAAACTGCATGTACACTGATCCACTGGGAGAGACAGCAAAGTCCAGAAATAGAAAAAAAAAACGATATCCAGCAGCACAGCTCTTGCAAAAGTATTAACGTTCTTTATTGATCCAGTTAAACAGTTAAAGGCGGCTAGGAACAGCACACGCAAGGTTTTATTACCAAAACGTGTCAAATACCAGTATACGTGTGCGGTTTCTATCATTGTAATGGTACTGACTAGCGGAATATAGGTAACATTGCAGCTTTATCACATGGCAAATGGTATCAAGATACCCCCCCCCCCCCCAAAAAAAAAAAAAAAAAGTTGAAAAATAGCTTTTTTTCAGTGTAATAATTTGTGGAGAAATGAAACCATTACAAAGTACAATTGGTATCGCAAAAAAAAAAAAAAAAACCTCATAGGTCTGTGGGTGAAGGAAGGCTCTATGGCTTTTTAACCTATTGCCGCAGATGGATGTTAGGCTGGGTTCACACTATGTTTTAGCAATCCGTTTTTTTCATCCGTTTTTTTGCATGTAGTTGCATCCGTTTTTTCCATCCATTTTTCATCCATTTTTTGCAAAAAACTAATGGAAAAAAAAAACGGATTGCAAAAACGTAGTGTGAAACCAGCCTTACTCTACATCCATATTTGCAGTGAGTTACCACAAATAGACGCACAGTAACGTCAATGGATGAAATGGGCACAGAAGCTGTCCTGGGACCTGATCCGTGCAGTGCGTATTATCACATGATTTAACCTGCACAGTCATTGCTGAAATAATTTTTTCATGAAATGAAGGCATTTTCAAAAAGAAAATTGTTCATCAAAATTTACCACTAACCTAAAATACAATGATGAAAAAACTATTTCAGAATAAGAATAGAATAGAATAAGTTGAAGCATCACAGAGCTATAACCACATAAAGTGAGGACAGATTTTAAAAATGTGCTCTAGTTCTTAGGGCCCTTTTTAGCCCTGTACAGCAGACCAAATTAAAGGGGTTATCTAGCGCTACAAAAACATTTTGCCCCTCTCTTGTCTCCAGTTCAGGTGCGGTTTGCAGTTAATCTCCATTTACTTCAATGGAACTGAGTTTGAAACCCCACCCAATCTGGAGACAAGAGAGGGGGAAAAGTGGCCATGTTTTTGTAGCGCTGGATAACCCCTTTAATCCCTTCCCAGATTAAACCCAGGTATCGTTTGGCCCAGGCCAGAGTATACCTGGGGGAATAACTGTTCTTGGCCAAACTATACCCCAGGGTGTAAAATAGCCTAAACCAAACTAAACCCCTCCAGGCCATCATGTTATCACTTCACTGGTTTTCTCTGTTCCTGTCTCTAATTTGTTTAAGGCTATGTTCACACTACGTAAAACTACGGCCGTAGTTTTGCGGTGTGGACAATGCCTTGTGTGCAATGGGATCCCACATCGTATGCGCTCCGGCCGGGATCTGTGCAGCGCCAGAAAAAACTGACAGGTCAGTTTTCTGTGGGCGAGATTCACTGAATTCCGGCCGCAGAAAGACCTGTCAGTTCACACAGTGAAGCGAGCGGCTCCAGCCGCTTGCTTTACTGTGGGCTATGGGAAGCTCTGATGCGGGAGCGCACTGATGAGCCCGCATCAGAGCTCTGCGGCCGAAAGATCATCCGGACGGTACCTAAGTACCGGCCGAGATGATCCGTCCAGAGACCGGCTGTTCCGTGACCCAGCCGGGGTCACGGAACGGCTGGTCTAATACGTAGTGTGAACATCTCCACTTCTGTCTCCACTTCTGTCTCCACTTCTGTCTCTGTGTCATTTTCCTATTACATAGATTTTCATTATAGAGACGACACGACACACGGACGGTTCTCTTGATTAGACGTGGTCTAAACACTCAGACCACAACTGATCAAAACCTTTGATATGTCCAGTGGCGTAGCTACCATAGAGGCAGGCAAAAGAGCCTCCTGTGTCCTTTTGCTTAACCCCTTATTTACTGCAGTGTGTAAGTGACCCAGTGTTCTCTTACATGCTCCTGCAGAGGTCATGGGTTATCAGTGCAGGAATAGTGAATGAAAGAGCTAATTGTCTTCTGTATTAACCTTTGTTTGTGTTGCAGCATGTAACAGAACATTGGGTTACTTACACACTGCAGTAAATAAAGGGTTAAGCAATGTGTGTGTGTGTGTGTGTGTGTGTGTGTGTGTGTGTGTGTGTGTGTGTGTAGGGGATTGGGGGCCCCATACAGTTTTTTTTGCTATGGGGCCCCATGAATCCTAGCTACGCCCCTGGATATGTTACTCTGATATATCAAAAGTTTTTTGTGTATATCACTCAATGATACTGATTTAATGGGAGTATAATATGACCTGAAGGTAAAGAGTTGGCGTAGGCCAAAATATACCAGGGGTATAGTCTAGCCTAGGCCATTTTAACCTCAGGTAAAGTCTGGACTGTGGGTATACTCTGACCTCTCCAGTCCTGAAAGGGTTAAAGGGTTTATCTAGTGAAAATCTTTTTCTGTCAAATCAACTGGTGTCAGAAAGTTATATAGATTTGTAATTTACTTTCATTTAAAAATCTTATGTCTTCCCATACTTATCAGCTGCTGTATGTCCTGCAGGAAATGTTGTTTTCTTTTCAGTGTGACACAGTGCTCTCTGCTGACATCTCTGTCCGGGACAGGAACTATCCAGAGTAGTAGCAAATCCCCCTAGAAAAACTTTCCTGCGCTGGACAGTTCCTGTCTCAAAAATTTTCTCGATCCTTAAGGCTATGTTCACACTACGTAAAACTACGGCCGTAGTTCTCGCCGCAGAACTACGGCCGTAGTTTTGCGGGGTGGAACATAGCCTATCTTCAAAGGGATCCCGGCCGGAGCGTACACACATCGTATACGCTCTGGCCGGGATCTGTGCGGCACTGGAAAAAACTGACAGACCTGTCAGTTAACACATTGAAGCGAGTGGCTCCGGCCGCTCGCTTCACTGTGTGCTATGGGAAGCTCTGATGCGGGCGCACGCTGATGCGCCCATATCAGAGCTCCGTGGCCGGAAAGATCACCCGTATTTAAGTACCGACTGGGATGATCCGGGCTAAGACCATCCGTTCCGTGACCCAGCCGGGGTCACGGAACGGCCGGATGTTCACGTAATGTGAACATACTGTATTTCTCCTATATAGACCACTATGATAATATAGGGCTATCTATACAACACTATATTCCTACAAAAATTGATAGCTCGCACAGCCATTAAATAGTAATGTAAACTTTATTGAAACATGATATGACATACATAAAAACACATACTTTTGATAAAAAATCTAGAGTGGTATTACAGATTTGCACGGATAACACAGGCAGGCCACAGAGGTCACCAGAGCATATGTAGACAGTTTCTAAGGAAGCATGGTATAATGGCTCTAATAGCCAAACAGGACATAAATAAATAGTAAATAAAGTGCACAGTGCCGCAGGACTAGTGTCCAATCTATGTATTATAGCAGCAACCGAGGTCCGGACTAAAGTGCACAGTGTTAAATAAATACTTAATCGAAAATCCCCAGCGCAATAGCAGCAATGTAAGTTGTAAACATGTCCACAAAAAACAGATAAGTGCCGGGCCAGCTTCCAAGCAGTAAGTATGCACAGTGCAAGTATACCTCAGTCTGATGACAGCGTGGTCTTCCTCCTCCCCCAACGCACGTTTCGCGTTAGCTTGATGACAGGGTGTGGCTACATACTCTGCCCTCCCGGTTTAAATACCCCTAGCGACATCCACCTCACCTATGGACGCCTCCGTCATGCGCTCCGCGTCATCACGCCTCTGACGCCGCGTCGCTCCGTCCGTCTGCACGCCCCTCAGTGACGTGGTCTCCGGGGGCGCGCTAGTGGACATCACTGCGACGCGTTGCCATGGAGCGACGCACACTGGGCGCACTGAGATCAGGGTCCGATGTGCGGATGCCTCTATTAACCCCTTACAATGTGAACAAAGCCTAAAGCGGTATTCCACTGAAATTAAACTTTTAGGCTGTGTTTACACAATGTTTAAGTGCAAATAACGGTCATTGTTTTGCAAGAACAACCTTTATATGCACTTATTTTTACATTGTGTGAACATAGTCTTAATATGTTGCTTCCCTGGCGCAGAGCTTAACAAACAGGCTATTCTTGCCTACCCTGGTATAATTTCTGCGGAATCCCCCTTTAAGGGGTCAAGCTGCTAGCACATGTAGCATTTACACTGCAATAATTACTAAACAGTTGGTCTTCTATCCAAGTGGATAGAAAATTATGTCCTGGTGTCTTCACTGGCATGGGCCCCTTACATTTACTATAGTTGGAAAATCAGTCTTTCTGCAATATTAAGATATTTGTAGACATTGGATAAAACTTGGTCACCAATTGAAGGCTGCTTGAGGGTATGTTCACACAGAGCTAAAGCGGCAGAATTCACTGCGGAATCTCACCTGCCTCAGTGTCTCATAGTGTCTCTATGGAAGAACACACGCACCTCCACTTCCGACACTCTCCGCATGTCAATTCTTTGCGTGGAGATCTCGGAGATTCTGTCGCTTTCCTGACAGCACATTATACATGGGGCCAAGCAGATTACTGCCCCATGTAAAAGGCCCAGAAATCTTATCAGAACAATGTGTGTCAGCGAATTGCTTGAATTGTATAACCCTAAAAGTCATCTATGATTGCCAGCACATCTCCCAGTAGAGAAGGAAATATGCAGCCAACAGTAATCCTAATAGAAGGGTTACATCAATTGAACCTGATCGCTTGGCCATTAAATAACACTGCTTGTAAAAGATGGATAAATCCCTACGGCTGTCTGGAAAATATGGATACAACCTATGGTCAGTGCAATCCGTCAGTGCAATGACAGCTGTTAGTGCATTATTCTAGTTTAGAAGTACTGATTGCCCCTTGGGTGTGTCTTTAAATGAAAAGTCCATTGAATTTAAAGGGAACCTGTCACCCCCCGTGCCGGGGTGACAGGCTCCCGACCCCCCGCTACAGCCCCCTATACTCACCTGATCCCGCCGGGTCCCGCTTCTGGATCCGGTCGGGTCACGGAGATCTCAGCCACTGCAGCCCGGCGCGCGCGCTGAGAGATGGGTTCAACACTCATAGAGAATGACGGAGCGCTGGACTCTCCGGCACGGGGTGACAGGTTCCCTTTAATAGTAAAGATGGTGAAAGGACGGTGAAAAACGACGAACAACTAAAAAATTACTTCCGTTGTTTGCAAAAGAAATCCGAAAATAATTGTCATGAACATTATCTGATGTCTGCCTCAAAAGACATCCGTCATTTACTTCACTGTGTGCAAATGACATCCGTTATTCCATAGATTTCGATTCAATTTATTGAAGGCAATGAAAACGATGCAATAACAGACTTTTTTTAAACCAAAAAAGCTGACCTTTTTCCTCTTTTTTACTTCATGGGAACATAACCTAAAGCAATCAATGGCCAAGTGATCAGGTTCGGGTTAGGCAGAACATACTGTAAGTTCGCTAATCTTTAGTTGACATAAAAATATTTTTTTTCCTTGAGAATAAGCTGCTGCCAGAGTCATTTAGTTTGATCCTGGAAAACCCTGTTATGTCCCTAACAGTGAAATATCTCAACTTTTTATGGTGGATTTTAAATTTATGTCTCAAGTAAATCGAATTGGCAGAAAATTCTGGTGCCTTGAAATGTGCCTGTTTTCAATTTCTTTTTGTTTTTGTTCATGTATGTTGTTTTTCACAGATAAAACAATTTTTAACCTTTTAAGGACAACCGATACGCCATTGTATTGCAATTTGGCGATCATTGTATATAGAACAGACACCTGCCTGCAACTACAGGGTGTGATGCCACGATCAATATTGAACCTATCAATATAATAACGGGCTGTCGATCAGTTACTATGACTGCTTGAGGCTTTAGCTAGATCTCTGTAGCAGCAATAGTGCTTCTAGTGATCAAATTCTGCCTTAGGGTATGTTCACAGTGAGCAATCCGCACGGAAAAGTCCTGTGGATTCCTCCGCTCAACCCCGCTCACAGCCGCGTGCATCTCTGCCCGTGCCATAGACTCCATTCTATGGTCGGGCGGATTCCGCCATCTGTCCAAAGAATGAACAAGTTCGTAGGTCCTGATCATAGAATGGAGTCTATGACACCGAGTATTTAACCACTTAATGACCAAGGGCGTAAATGTATACCCTTGCGTCATTAAGGGCGTTCAGAGGGGGGCCGCACGGTGACCCTGCTCTGAACCACCATGATCCCAGCTAGTATCTGCAGCCCGGGACCGCAGCAATTAGCGGGCATGGTGCGATGGCAGGGAGACACTGATGGACACAGGGCACTGGAAGGACACTGAGCATCCCCCTGCCATCATCCTCTTCAGCAGCCACAGCCCGCACAGCTCTATAAGTCGGGTCGTGACATCACCATGTTATCCAGGAAGTGAAGCCTTGATGCAATAGTAAATGCAGGAAAAAAAGCGCAGTTTATAATCATTTCCCGTAATAAGTGTATATTGGGGATTTCATAATGTCAGTTGAAGTGTATCCCCCCCTCCCCACCATAAACACGAGTTTAGAGAACTTCACATTAAAAAGGATTTACGCTTATTAACAGAAGATTTACCGTTACTCTTTTTTCTGACCTTATTTCCTAAAACGTTGAACTGGGTTGGATGGGGCAGCTACTTTGTGTCACTGTCAGTGTCATTTAGTTATTTCCATGTAAAGTGCTGAGTTAGAGAGATTCTTGATGTCTGACAGCCTCATTTATTAAGATTTTGTCATCTCTTTTCAGTCTAACATCATGAGACACATGATTTAACTATGGTGAGGGTGACTTATCTTCCTTCTTATATTACCATAGGTGCTAGGTGTTGGGGAGTGGGGAAATTGGTGGCATGGGGCAATACCTTTAAAAGGAGGCATGTATGATGTTTATATGTACATAACTAGAAGTTCAACAAAATCTATTAGTATCTATATATCAGTTATCTATGTACTGCATGTACAATATCTATCTATCTATCTATCTATCTATCTGTCTGTCTGTCTGTCTGTCTGTCTATCTATCTGTCTATCTATTATCTACTGTATATCCTATATATCTGTCTAGGGAGTGCTGTTGGAATTTTTCAACGTATATATTTTGATCCTAGTCAAGGTCCTCAGTTGGCACCCACCATCTAGACAAGCTCCAAGCTGTGCTATTCAAAATCCTGTTGCCTATCTATCTATCTATCTATCTATCTATCTACAGTATATATCACAGTATATAGGTAGCACTTTACCAGTAGTGGATCCGAGTGCCAGCAGGGATGGCTTTGACCAGGAGCCCATTGAATATAGCAAGGAATTCCCCACAGCACAGCTTAGAATTCAAACGTTGTGATTTATTTCATATCCAAAGCAGCAATAAACAGTGCAACACAGCAAGGTGAGTCTGATGCGACGTTTCTGCAGGTGAGTCTGATGCGACGTTTCTGCGGCCTCCGCCGCCTTTCTCAAGCATGCTTGAGAAGGCCGGCGGAGGCCGCAGAAACGTCGCATCAGACTCACCTGCAGAAACGTCGCATCAGACTCACCTTGCTTTGTTGCACTGTTTATTGCTGCTTTGGATATGAAATAAATCACAACGTTTGAATTCTAAGCTGTGCTGTGGGGAATTCCTTGCTCTATCTATCTATCTATCTATCTATCTATCTATCTATCTATCTATCTATCTATCTCCTATCTATCTATCTATTATCGATCGATCTATCTATCTATCTATCTATCTATCTATTTTTATTGACTGACTGTTGAAGCCAAAGGTAACTGCAGTCTACCTGATCATTTCCTTTCATTGGTGCTATTGGTTTTTAGTTTACCTTATTAATTCACCTTATTTTGCTGCATATGCTGTAACAACCTTTGTTTCCCACTATTTATGTTTTCCATTTACCTTATGCCGGTTATGAATCACCACTACTAGTAACGTTAGTGGCTACATGGTCCAGGTGCTGGGAGAACTTAGTTTCACATTAGGCAGGGTTCACACTGCCTTTTTGCAGTCTGTTTAACTGATACGTTTTAGCGTGGTCAACCATGTTTTTGTGTACACTAATAAAAAGAGCATCTGTTTTTCTTTCATCAGTTTTTTTTCCATTACACGAATACGTTAATAGGACTGCAAGAACGGAGTGTGAGCCCAGCCCTACGGACATGCAGTGATAGAACAATGTTATGGATACTTCAACGAACTTAAAAAGGGTTTCTCTAGTTTTTAGTATTCAAGCTCAAATAGTATATATAGTGGTTTTAAATTGTTAAAGGGGGTTATGGAGGAGGTAAGCTATGTCCATAGAGGCCAATGTAGTTGTCTTGTCTTTACGGCAGACATAATGCTCCTTACCACCAAACATTATCCCATATGTCAGAAATGAGAAGTCAATACATGCCCTGGTATTTATAGAAAACTATGGAAGCTGTAAAGAATGACGAACTCTGCAATAATAAAGAAGAATAAAGAATAATATAAGCCAAAGAAACCTGTACATATGATCTCAAATGTCATGTATTCTGTATTTTGCATTAATGTAATTGTATCATGCTTTATGTTGACGTATAAAGAAAGAGAATTTAGGATTTCCAGGGTGTGCTTAAAAAAATGAAGTCTTGTTATCCCATGATTTATACATCACAACGGAGGGTATAAATCATGGCCCTTTGGGCCTTAGCCCATGTGGGACTCCTAATCTAATATCCTTATCTCATCCACATGCTGTAAAGGCCTTATTACACGGAATAACATTTAACCATTATGTGCAGAAGGCCGTACAACTATTTGCAGGATCTTTCTTTTGGCCTTTTGCTTCCATCATTCATCGGCCGCACATCCCTATTACACAGGAAGATGTGCAGCCAACGAGTGATGTCCTTTTTTAGCCACTTAAAACAATGCGATCAGCCAATAAGTAAGTGTTTGTTCATTCGTGTTTGTTTGTTCATAGGCCAGTTGCTGTCTCTTTTACATGGACTGGTATCGGCCTGTTGGGTTTCGCTGCGATTCATGTAATAGGTTAAAGTCACACACAGTTCTTTGAGCCTTATTTATAGATGTTTTGTGTTCACACAGTCTTTTCAGATTTTATTTTATTTATTTTTTTTTGCATTTGGTCAACTGACCTTTCATTGTGTATGTAAAATGTCCAACAAACTAGACAATAACAAGTTCTCTTAACTTAAAGAAATAATACTGTAGATAGTATTAGACACATACTGGGGGAGATTTATCAGACATGGTGTAAAGTGAAACTGGCTCAGTTGCCCCTAGCAACCAATCAGATTCCACCTTTCATTCCTCTCAGACTCTTTGGAAAATGAAAGGTGGAATCTGATTGGTTGCTAGGGGCAACTGAGCCAGTTTCACTTTACACCATGTTTGATAAATCTCCCCCATAATTCCACATGGCTGTATCCATGTTTTAAAGGGACTCCCAAGAAGATGCATTCAATGGTATTGAAATGCCAAATATCCGGACTCGAATATGCCGAGTTGCACTCATCTCTACTGAGATTCGGATCAATATTTTTAGCCAAAAGCAGAAGTGGAACCAGCGCTGAGAAAAAGGGACAAATCTTTCCATTGTAATTTTTCTCTGTGTCGCTTCCACTCCTAGTTTTTGAAAAAAAAATACTGATGAGATTCAGAACCTAACAGTGACCGAAATATTTTACAGGCCAAACATAATAAAGTTGTTTGCTCACAATGGGGAGAGATGTACATATGTACAAATGGTTACAGCTAAAACAAAGTCATTGAAGTGATGCAACATACTGGAATAACCAAGAGGCAAAAAGAGTCGCTGAAAAAATCATTGCACTTTTTCCAAGCAAGTTATTATTCAAGGATATATACATTATGCAGTGACTGACCATGTGCATGTACCTGATATATGATGAGTCTTATGCATAGGATTTTGTGTAAGGCCGTGTTCCCACACAGTATTTTTGTTCAGTATTTTTCAACCAAAACCAGGAGTGGATTGAAAACACAGAAAGGCTATGTTCACACACGGTTGGAACTTAGTGGATGACCGCTATTTAATGGCAAATAATTACTGTTATTTTAAAACAATGGCTGTTGTTTTAAAATTACGTCTGTTATTTGCCAATAAATGACGGCCATCCACTAAATTTCAACAGTGTGTGAACAAGTGTGAACATAACCTTTCTGTGTTTTCAATCCACTCCTGGTTATGGTTGAAATATACTGACCAAAATACTGAGCAAAAATACTGTGTGGAAACATAGCCCTTTACTGTATGTCTATGTTCCCACTTTGTAATAATATTCGGGAAGACTGCCGTCTTGTAACATAGACAGCCGTTAATAATAATCATGATCATTATTAGTGTCTATGTTACGAGACGGCCGTCCAATATTATTACGATGTGGGAACATAGCCTATATATATATAAATTTTATTCATGTATAATAAAACAATACTTGTACGTTATACACTTTATACTATTGATGCATATAATAAAGAGTGAAGGTGTGAAGTATCGTGTAAAGGTGTTATAGGATTTACCTGACTGACAAGCCTGTAGTATTGTAAGTTAGGAAATTATACTGTAGTACATAGAACAAAGCTATCAATTTCTCAGTGTCATGGGCAGATAACATAGGAACCGGGCTGATCTGGAGTAGGTTTTCCTTTAAGCCATAGGGCTTTCTGCCACCACAGACGGTAGGATTGTTTTTGAACTTCACTATATTTTGCAAAATTTCTCATTGATTCTCTCCATCGCTGATAACATTTGAGAGCTTCACATTTGAAAAGGTAACACTTTTGGAAAAGGACTAAAATCCTAAAGGATTCACTTGTAGCTGTGAGTATGCACTTTCGTCTCTTTTCATCCATGTAAATGTGCGTTATGCTTTTTGTTTAAAGCTTTTTTTGTGCATTCCATTTATTTTGGCAAATTGTTATTTTAAAGGAAAGTGAATAATAAAATCTCACAATGTGTTAGGTGAAACTCAAGATCCAATACTCTGGGTGAGATTCCAGGCACGGCCAATAGAGGGCGCTCAGAGTGTTTTGAAAAATGCAGCAGAGAGCAGAAGTGAAGTTTGTAGCTTCTTACACAGATAAGTCACTGCCATAAAGGATTGCAGGACTGACCAAACTATGATTTGTTCACTGTGCTGCTAATAGTTGGATCTACGCACCTCAATAAACAGGACCCCCCGTGATTTCTGGTGGAACGAGAACTCGATGTCTTTTACGTTCAACGCTCTGACAACAAACTAAATATTTATCGTCTTAAATGAAAGTTTGCGCAGTACGACTGAACCCGGCGTGAATGTTTTGGGTGGTTCCAGTAATTATTGCATTATGTCAAGTGTCATGATTAAACTGGCTGCTTAATGGTGTTTCTGACACAAGATGCATTGATATTGTAGATTTGGTTACAAACAGTTAAACAGGCTGCCAGCTCCACACTGATCATTCTCAATGCCAGCCCCGGAGCCTGTAAGCTCAGTTCTCTATATTGTAGGACATGATTTTTTTTTCTACATTTTTACTCTTAGGAATCATTACAGGAGCTGTGGGACACAATCAAACCTGGCTTATGAAATATTCTAGCTTTTACAGGTCCATAACACCATAGCCTGCCCTGCATCTGTACCAATGCACCTTACTATAATGTATACTATATATGAAACTAACACAGATGCTTCTATTCTAAATAGAAAAATAAAAAAAATAATAATAATAGAAAAAAAAAAATCTTTGCAATTCCTTGCATCCTATTTAATGAACATACCCTGTACTAGTTAGGGTCTATGACAAAGTCCTATATTATTACTGTAATTTATAATTAATAACACGTCAGGTATCGCCCTGTCTCTACATTGCCCTTTGCTGTACAACAGATTGCATTTCTTAATAGTCCTGTTGTTCTTTGCAAGATGTAACGTGAAACCTTTAGGAACAGCAGAAAACATAAAAAAAACCTTTTACAACTTCAAACCCAAAAGCGAGTAAATTCTAAAAAAAATAATAATTGAGCTATATTGTATTATTTGAAATCTAGATAATAAAAAATATTTTCAAAAATGGGTTTGTTTACAAAACATAATCCGTATTGTTTGTTTAGCGCTGTGGAATATGTCTGCTTATACGTCTCTGCGACTGTGTTTTTCCAGGTTGTCTGTCTGGGTCTTGAAGCTTCTCAGTGGTATTTATGATTTCTGTAAATGTATCCACCTACCTTGAATGTTTCAACTTTGAATCTTTCACGTATATAATAGTAGCAGTTAAAAGTAACACTGAAACGAGGTAAAAAAAAAAAAAAAAGCCGAATTCGTAAAACTTTCTTTTTTTTTTACCTACGTTTTTTAAAAATCCATTTAGAAAACCCTTTTTGTGATTCTGCAAATACATTTGCAAGCAGATGTTGCAAAATGTTTAAATACTATTTGCGCTGATTGCCAACTAACCATAAATTCATCTCTGCATATTTTGAGTTGTAGGCATAAAAATAATTACATGTCTGATTAAATCCACTTATGCCTTCATGTCTTGATAAATCCATAATAAATACAAAATGCCGTGATGTGTTACTTCTAAGTGCATAAATGCTGTAATGAGGTTGAGTGCAGTCCAGATTATCTTGAGAAGGCTGGAAAGCAATATTACACAAATTGCTGTTTTGGCATTTTATGATGGCTGGTTAAAACATAAAAACAAAAAAAAAAACTAAGATGTAAAAACAGGAGGGCAGATATTATTTGTACTGTATGCAAAATTTTATTTTTATAGTTTTGTTTTTTTGTTTACAAAGACTATTGTTATATCTGTGTCATTTTTTTTGCACAGGTTCCAACTATGTAGTGGATTTTTTTTTCTTCATAGCATTAAATGGTGTAGAGGGTGTTGTTTTCAGCTCTCTGTAACACTTACTCCTGTGAGTGCCATTATTAATAAGTCATTTGGCATTCATTGCCATACCATGAATTATACTAGGCTCATTTGCTATTCACGTCATAAGTATAAATTCCATGTGATTTCCCATTAATTAACATATTACTCTATTTTCTGAGTTAAATAGAAAGGTGTCAAAAATAATTTTGCCTGGGTAATTTGCATATTGTCTCAATATTATGTCACATTCCTCTCCTTACCTGGGCAATAAGGAAGTGCTTGTTGAATGTTTGAATGACTCGACGTCCTTCAAGTGCCACTTTGTATGGACATTAAATATCCTGATATCTCAATGTATAGGTCCCCTGAGTACTATGTTCTATGACTGGTAATACAGATATTTTCATGTTAAAGGGTTAACTACTATAAGTAATTCATTGTTTGTGAACGTCATTAATAGTAATTGCCTAGAATAGTAGGTGGACTCCCTATGTTCTTACTCTTACAGTGGAAAAATATGAAAAATATCTTTTTTTTTTTTTTGGTGTCAAAAAAACATCATTAATATTATTTTATTCTAAGTAACAATTTGGTGTCTTTGAGTCTTCTCGTATGTCTTTCAGTTCTCCGCTATCACATGGTAAATTTGCTGTCAGTGGGTTTGTAATGGCTTTCAGGTCATTGGGGTCTTCCAATTTAGCAATCTGCATAATATAATTAGTATGATAGTAAGAAAGCTGCTCTTTAGATATGCTTCCAGGCATACACTGTTCATGATGCAATTTCTAAAAGGAAAAAAAAAATAGTTTGGAGCACTCCAGTATAAGACACACAAGTTGGCATCTCCGGGCGTTTAATCAGAGCTCGATCTAGCGCTAATCAGGAGCTAATTATTTCATGTTACATTTCATCAAGTTTAGGGATAAAAACAAGGGACATGGAATAAAACTGCTCCACCTAATGCTTATTAAATTCTAGGAATAGAACTAGAACTTATATAAATGGGGACTATATATATATATATATATATATATATATATATATATATAAGACCAGGGATGGGGAGCCTTTGGCCCTCCTGCCGTTGCAAAACTACAATTCCCATCATGCCTGGACAGCCAAAGCCTTCGGCTTTGGCTGTCCAGGCATGATGGGAATTGTAGTTTTGCAACAGCAGGAGGGCCAAAGATTTTCCATTCGTGTATTTGACAAACACATCAGGGCACACGATTGCCTCACACTCCAGATACCATGCAATATCGTATCAGAGAGAGAGAACTAAGCTGGTCATACACGGTTCCTGATCATGTCGACAGACAATTGTTGATACATCCCTTGTGTATTGTTATGTGTGATTTGCTATGTTGGAATTTTTTGGGCTGTTGTTGGCTGAAACTACTGTAGATGTGCATTGTCTCCGCTTATGACCAATCATTTGCCACTTTGTGCATGCAGATACTGTAGGTGCTTTATGCTGCGTTTACACGTAACGATTATCGTGCGAATTTGCACGATAACGATCGAATTCGAACGATAATTGTACGTGTAAACACTGAGAACGATCAAGAAATCGTTCATTTTGATCTTTGAACATGTTCTCAAATTGTTGTTGACCGTTCGCAAACAATTCGCAGATCGTTCCGTGTAAACAGTGGTTCACCAATTTACCCTATGTGTGAGATAGGCTTAAGCGATCGCAAAACGATCGCAAAAAGATTTTTTCCGTACTATACATCGTTCTGTCTAAACGCTGATCGTTATAAAAATCACATTTCATTCCAAATAGTTATTGTACGATCGGGCGAATTATCGTTCCGTGTAAACACAGCATTAGTTTCCAATAATCCTGCATCTTGCTGGTGAGATAGTTCATATGAATGGTATGATGGGGTGATTTGTCAGGTGCATTCTGGTTCATTATAATTAGGGTTGAGTCAAGAGGCCAAACTGTTTGAGATCGGCAAGGTTCTCTGAACCTGAACGCTCGACATATGACTCCCCGAAGTTGGATGCAGCCCTAGGGAATCCTAGAAAACATGGATAGAGACTATGGCTGGACAAGGTGGTGTGGCTTAGTAACAGGGAGGGTGTCTCATAGTGCAAAATAAGTGGCTTCAGATGCAAAACAATTGTACCAAAATGTGGGCATAAAGTAAGGAAATCAGTACATCGTATGAAGTTAGATAAAAGAGTCTAAGGGGGAGATTGATCAACCATGGTGAAACTGGCTCAGTTGCCCCTAGCAACCAATCAGATTCCTCCTTTCATTTTCCAAAGAGTCTGTGAGGAATGAAAGGTGGAATCTGATTGGTTGCTAGGGGCATTTGAGCCAGTTTCACTTTACACCATGTTTGATAAATCTCCCCCTAAGGACCAGTTCACAGGGAGTAAAAGAGGTGAAATTCTGTTACGGATTCCCCTACGAAGAGTTTCTTCGCGGAATTCCGCCTCTTTTACTCTGTGTGAACTGGTTGTTTACTGTCTAAAGGCCATATTACATCGATTATCTGCTGTATTTGGCCGATTACTAGCCATTCCACCCAATTATCGTTAGGTGTAATAGCGATCAGTCATGCACAATGTCAGCTGATCGTGCTCTTACAACATGTTGAAATGGCCCAATCATGTCAGCGAGTACTGCTCATCTCTCTGTGCTATAGGAGTGAATAGGCCACCCAGACGATCTAAGGATTATCCAGGCAGCCCCTCCTGCATCTCCTGTTTGCTGTCTGTGCATGTAGTAGCACAGGCAGTGAGGAGGAAGTGACCACTGACCTGACAAGTCGGCGATTGCTTCCTCCCCAATATCATGCCATGTAATATGGCTTTAATGTCTATGCTTACCAAACAGGTGAGCCGCTGTGACACATTTGGCAGACAGACTGTCTATATCTATACTGTACTGATGACCTATCTTCAGGATATGCTATCAATGTCAGATATCCCATTGTAGATTTGGACTTTTACACCTGATCTGCAGGTGCCAGGTGTGACCAATATAGCCAGATACTGATGGCCTGACCATCAATATGTGTAACTGGAGAACCCCTTTAAGTGCATTTGTTTTTTACCCCATTGTCTTTTTCCATTTTAAACACTTTAAAGGGTCTAGTATATTCATGCAGCTAAGTTAACAAGTGAGAGGTTTATAAATAAATCCCTAAGGATACACCCAATGCTCTTGAATGATATGTAGTTAATCATATACTGATCTCACCCCAGCTGCAGTCTCAATGATCAGTGACTGAATTCTAACAGACGTCGTACTGTGTCAGGAAATTAGTGAATATTTTGGCTCTAGATTTGCACTTGTTAGGGGGATGAACTGTCTATTCTTCTTTCTGGATTGTACCCTTCTCTAAATAGTTGCCTGTCACTTTGAGTGGCTATTTTGTATCTTGGTGAATATGTTAGTATGTTTTGCCTTTTTATACATATATACTTAAGTGTGATGCTATGTTACACTGTATATGTTTGTCTTGTCCTTATTGCAGGTGCTGCAGAATGATGGGCTGCTGTATATATTGGATTTTGGTAGTTTGCAACAGGACTGGGTAGTAGATTCAATTGGAATAGTTCTAAAAGCTGTGAGCTAGGCCTAGTAGACAGTGAAAGAGGTGATACAGAATAGGCCCTAAGAGTGGGATCCATATGTGTCAAACATATGGAGTTATATTAGAAAGTTGTATAACTATATGGTAAAAATGTAAAAAAAAAAATGGTATTGTACATGCAATGAAGTCTTGCCTCATCTATTGCCCAGGTTCACTTATCTTTTGGGCCGCAATGGTGAAAACTAGCAATTATACTGCCCAATTTCCCACTATAAGATTCAAACCTAAGGAATGCTTAGTACACTGGGGTCTAAAATTTTAGTAGGCTCAAAGATACAAAAGGAAAATAACAAAAAAATCATTTGGATCACCACAGGATTGGACAGGTGAGCAATGTCGAGGATCCATCTCTGTCTACTAGGCACAGACACATGAGCACTGCACCCAATCAGGGGTCTCAGCATTCACATGTCATACTACTAGCATTATGCCCACGTCAATGAGTGGTGATGGCAGGAGTACAACACATGACTGCTGCGACTGTCTCATGTTTTTATGCTAAATTATGACATTTGGGCTGCCTTTAAAAATCTTTTAAAAACATTCTCCATATCTGAACTCCAGGCATTTGATTCCTTGCAGCTGCAGAGGTTGGATGCCGCCCTAAGGAGTCCTGGAAAACATGGATACAGCCATAGGCTATGTTCACACAACGTATATTTTCGTAAAACCACAGCAGTTGCACAAAATATACGTGCCATTGCTGCCTAGAAATCCCGTCCGGACCATATACACATAGTGTACGCTCCGGCCGGGATCCCAAGCGGCACCGCAAACAAATGACATCTCAGTTTTCTTCGGCTGCTATTCAGTGAATAGCGGCTGCAGAAAACTATGTCAGTGCACACTGTGGAGCAAGCGGCTCTGGCCGCTCCCTCCATAGTGTGCTGTGGGGAGTTCTGATGTGGGCCCGCACGGATGCACCCGCATCATAACTCTGCGGCTGCATAGATCATCCGGACGGTACTGCAGTACTGGCCGGGATGATCTTCTCAGAGACTGTCCGGGTCTCTGTGTGTGCACATAGCCATAGGTTATTTGCACGTTTTCATAGCAGCCCTGGGGCCGCATCCAACTTCTGCAGCCACAGGGAATCCGAACCCAAACAGTTTGACAGGCCCACTCCATGAATTGCCATATTTTCCAAAGGAGTTGCACTTTGCCACAAGGGGAAGCAGTTAAATCATTATATTGTCTGAATTCAAACGATAACCGTCCTGTGTAATTGCAGGCAACGATCGAAAAATCGTTTGTGTGTCGTTGATCGTTGATTTAGATCTGACCCTAAAATCATTGGTAATCATTCACTTAAATTCCACATTCGTTCCCTAATCGTTCTGTGTAATTCCAAATTGTTCCTCCTTTTACCGGGACCAGATGGAGTAAACCATCATTGTAACAACCGTAACTAACGACTATCGTTCTGTGTAATATTCAGGTTAATGATAAACAATGTCGTTTGCGATCGTTTATCGTTAATCGTTAAAAATCCTTATCTAATAGGACCCTTACATAGTGGATGCATTACTTCTTTGGTTGCTCTTGATAACAAACTCCACTTTTCACTGAGGCCCAGCCTATCTGCAGAACGGGAGTTCTACTTTTCCTCCTTTCAACCTCTTCCAGTAAGACTTATTTCTACTACTAGTCATTGTTTTTTTTTAATGTAACAGAGTAATGGATAACCTTCCATGGATAACTGCACAGAGGTCACAAAAAACCCGCACTTTTATTCTTTCACATTTAGTAAAATTATTTTTTCAATATCTGTAAATTATTTTAAATACAGCTGAACAGAGATAATTCCACGCTGATTCCTTAGTAATCTACCTGGCTCAGTCTGATGTAAGACTCTATTAGAACAGAGGATTCTTTGAACTGTGCCTAATGACACCAAGACAGCAGTCTCAGTTGTTTCTTGGGTTTAGCAATAGACAATCCTTTTAGGCATGTATGTATAGGTTGTTTCTTCTTCTTCTTCATTTTTAAGGAAATTACAAGGTTCCTTTAAGCTCGGGAAGTATTACAACTGCTGTTTCCTGGCAGGAGCCTTAGATGAGTTAGGATAGATCATACTTCGTGGTCTGTAAGGATGCTTTTACATGTGCCATTTTGTTTTTATACAGTTTTTGAAGCCAGATCAAGTTAGTTTTTGGTACAAATGCAAGAAAATTACCAGTTTTCTAGCATACCAGGCCTAATAAATCTTCCTCTACTACTTTAAAAATGGCATCAAAGAGGACTTAGGCTATGTTCACACGTAGTCAAATAATAACAAAATAGGTGAAAAATATGGCCATATTTTCAACATAATGTTCTTTATGGAAGCCTATGGGGAAATGACCATCAGTGCACAGACATTAGGAAAAAACTATTGTAAATAATGAACAAGCTCATTATTTAACCTCTTAACGACCACTGATACACCTTTTCATGGTAGCCCAGCAGTTGTTTCATTTAGAGCAGGCTCAGGAGCTGAGCCCACGCTATATGCAGTGGGTGTGAACTGTATATTACATGTCTGCAATTACCTGGTCATTTAAACCTATGTATACCACGATCAATATTAAACAGGGGTGCCAATTTGTTGCTAGAGCTGCAGGAAGGTCTTTCTGCTCATTGAGTCTACCTCAGACAGACTTAATCAACAGAGCACAGATTTGCAGAGGCATAGCATTGATCAGTATATGCAATCTAATGATTGTATATTATAGTCCCTTAGGGGGAGTTAAAAAATGTGAAAAGAAAAAAAAATATTTTTTTAAAGGCTGATCGCATTAACCCCTATGGAATCCTGGCTGTAGTGTATAGACACTGTATACACTACAGCTAGAATTCCATGCGGCCGCACAGAAAACTCACTTTGCTATTCAGTGAACAGGAGGCTCCCAGCCGTACTTTACATTGTATGCTATGGCTTATTGGAGTGCGGGGACTCCCGAATGTACCCTCATTCCAATTAAGTTGAAGTGATGTTCACCCAGCTGATATTGTAGTATTGGCCAGGTTGAACATCTCAGACAGCAGCCGTTCTGTGAACGATGTCACTAAAAAAGATCTTAAAAAATCTGAAATATACGTCATCAAAATGAATTTGAAGAACACATTTTCGGAAATTAGAAAAAAAAAAAGACAAACATATCACTATAAACATAACATTACAAAACCTTGAATTAAAATCCATTTTTGCATAAAATACCCAACATTAAATCTATAATGTGGAGTCATTGGGATGGGGCCTCTACAAATTTATAGTGTATTTGCAACATACAAACATCCAAAAAATGCAACAGCTCACTGCTAATGGCTAATGTCACATACTCAATACAGATATGAAAATTGCCAAAAGCAATCCTAAAACTGCCAAAAAAATCTCCATAAACATAATGAGGCTCTTGGTCACCAATTGCAAACAGCGAAAACCATCCCACCACGATAAAGTGGCCTCATGCTCGGGGCAGACCCTATACTGTACTTTAGGCTCTCCATGGCGTATAATAAGCCTATGCTCTGGGCATGCACAATCCAACTGATACTGGCAAAAATAATAAGCACCTGGGTGGGATGGGTGGAGTGCACAACCAAGTAGAGGCAGCCACTCCCCCCATCTGGAACAAAAAGATAAATTTGGTCTGTTCTCCTAGAACACTATTCACACTAGGCAGAAGCATGTCGCCATGGCTGAAATTGCAAACACACACACACACACACAAAAAAATACAACAGCTCACCGCAATGGCAAGATAGATACAGTGATGAAAATCACTAAAAGCAGCCCCCCAAGTGCTAAAAAATCTCCATAAAATTAATGAGGCTCTTGGCATACCATTTACAAACAATGTGAACCATAATGTGTATTTGCAACATAAACTGACATGCTGCAGATTTGAAATCCACACCAGAGGTAGATTCACATGCAGATTCCATGCTGATTTCCTTAAATGTCATTCACATTGATAGTAAGGTAATATGCTGCAGATTTCCTGCACACAAATCCACTGTGGAAAATCTGCACTCTATCCAACCTGTGTGAAGGTACCCTAATAATATTCATGCCACAATGCTGTACTTGACCTGAATTTCACTTGAATATTAATAGCATTTTTCCCACTGCAAACAGTAATGAAAACTATTTTATTGTCTGCTATTTATGGGAATGGAACTTATATTTAGTAGAACTCAGGCTATGTGAATATTGCTTATCATGATCCCTGTCAGGAATGTGCAGTGAGCCTGGTGTGAACTGGGCCTGTTTTTACTTTTTGGCTGACATACCCGCCTTCCTTTCAGCCTCCTGGCAATGCAAGAGTTACCCTGCTCACTGCTAGCCTTGATTGCTGCAGCTGAGCAGTGTTTGCTGTACTATTGGTCAAAAGACCCTACACCCAAAATTAGGCAGTGCATGGCCAGAAAGGAGTCAGCACTGCCATTGCCCTCAACCCCACCAATGACTGACAGATTTCTCCCTATTTTACTGCATAGGGTGAAACCTGTCACTCATTAGGAAGGTGGATGGAAGCCGGGGCAGTAGGGACTTTGCTTCGTTTGAGTATAGGTGTATAATGGCTCAAAACTTTGTTATTTCTCCTAAGCTTAAACACTGTATTACACGTCTCATGGTGCTAGATCGCTGCTCGCTTACATAACCTATTACATGGCTCGATGTTCGTACGGCCATTTCCTTACCTCACATCTCCTAATATATAGAGAAATCTGCTGCCGATGGTGGATTATTTATCGACAGGTTTAAAGTAAGTGATCAGGGGAGATATCTACCTCATTTGGCATATAATTGCTCCATGTAATAGGGGCTTAGGCTATTTTCCCACAGCGTGAGAGACCGGCCGTTCCGTGACCCGATCATGGAACGGCCGGTCTCTGAAAAGATCATCCTGGCCGGTACTGCAACGGCCGTGGTTTTAGGAAAATATATGGTGTGTGAACATAGCCATAAGCTAAATGTCATTTGGATTTTTACATGGATTATTATAAGCCAAAAGGACTGATTATTGTCCAGTGTAAAAACAGAGATCAGCTGATCATTGTGTATATGCTCATTTGAAGGCTAAAATAATCAATAAGTGCCAATAATTTCACCGTCCAAAGGGTCCATTTAGTGAGCACTCACCAACTTGTAGATAGTCGATACCAATACTGGGCTGTGTAAAAAGAGGCTGACTATGGCAATGATTGTCGGCACATTGACTGGCTTTCTTACCATCAGCAACTCAATATTTTAACCCAATTGTCCTCATATTGCTATCATTTAAAGGGGTTGTCCAGCAAAAATGTTTTTCTTTCAAATCAACTGATATCAGAAAGGTATATAGATTTGTAATTTACTTCTATTTAAAAATCTCAAGTGTTTCCATACTTATTAGCTACTAAATGTAATTTTCAGTCTGACACAGTGCTCTCTGCTGACATCTCTGGACGAGACAGGAACTCTGTCTTTGTTTTCTATGTATCCCCATAGAAAACCTCTCCTGCTCTGGACAGTTCCTGTCTCGGCCAGAGATGTCAGCAGAGAGCCCTGTGTCAGACTGAAAAAAAAACAACATTTCCTGCAGGACATACATACTAATAAGTATGGGAAGACTTGAGATTTTAAAATAAAAGTAAATTACAAATCTATATAACTTTCTGACACCAGTTGATTTGAAAGAAAAAGATTTTCGCTGGACAACCCCTTTAATGAAAACCCATTTCTCAAGACAAATGCAATGGTTTCAAATTGACATTGGGAATTCTTCCCTGGTTTATTTAACAGCAGTTTCTTACCTGTTAATTTAGGGCGGGGAAGTACATTGAGATATATTTTCAATTTAACTTACACCATCTAAATTTGCTTTGGTAAATATTTACCTGGAGTGGAACAATTTATTTATATATTATTTTAGTGGAATTATTTATTTATTATTTGAGTGGAATTAATATGTAGCCAAATCCCTGCAAGCTACATCTGCTTTTGGCTATTTAAATCCCAAGCACATTTCTAGAAAGTAATCTAAACTGAGTATGTTGTTTACATAATATCAATTTGCATGTAGAACACTAATGAATTCTGCAAGCTGGCATCTCAATCAGCTGTGAGCCAGAGGAGTGAGATTTATAGTGTCAACAGTGCTGGATCTTTATTATAATTTCCAATTTTCTGTTTCCTTATTCTTGGTGTCAGTGTTTTCTACCTTCTACAATCTATTAATGCAGAATCTATATTTTCATGCATTACCCTTACATCTGGAAGCTTAAAAATAAACCTAACCAATAAATCCAATAATGCAAACCTCATTATGTAAGATAATTTGCACCCAAAATATTTATACATGGATTCAATTAGCATGCAGGGTGATAAAAATCCCCTAATGGCTATTAAATGTCCTGGATTGGGTGCTGATTGCAGACCATGATGTGATCTGGCTAGCTTCCAAAATAATTCCAATGCAGTCATAGGTGGATCTTCTGCTGCTTTAGCCTTAAAGTGTCACTGTTGTTTTTTTTTTTTTTTTTTTTTTAAGAAATCAATAGTACAGGCGATTTTAGGAAACTTTGTAATTGGATTTATTAGCCAAAAAATGCATTTTTTTCATGCAAAAGCAGTTTGAATCTCTCCCCCCCTGTCTTCATGGTTCTCTTACGGAGAGGGGAGGGGTGGAGGGAGATGGCACCAAAACAGGACAACAAAGAGTTAATTTACAGCTACATCTCCGGGCTATCTCCTCTGAAGTCAGCACTGACCTCTTTGACCTCTGAATACCGGCTATTACAGAGGTCACGCTGTGTAATCCTTTGTTCTTTGCTCTCTGCTGGCGACTAATCTCCCTCCTCCCCAATCCCCTCTCCATAGGTTACACAGGACCCGACTAATGTAAAAGAGTCAAGATTTCCTGATAATGAGCATTGAATGAGAGGGTGGGGTGGGGGGACCAGGGGAAAGGCTTTTTGAATGCAGATAATGTCATATTTAAAAATAAAGGGGAGGCCAGAGAGCTAAATAACGTCCGTTATTTTGAGGCTAAAATAACAGACGTTATTTAGCTCTCTGGCCTCCCCTTAGTCATTTTAAACGGAGCTGAAAAAACGTTGTGTGAACATAGCCAAAGAAAAGTTTTGAAATTTTCAATTTGCAATTTAGAATGAGAGCTACAAAGTTAAAGGGGAATTATCTGCAGATAACCTGCTGATATCTCGGGATAGCATATTGGGCACTGAGGAGGAAGGTACATTCTTACTTTCATCCTCTGTGCCATTTACATGCTATTAGGAGTTTTTTATGCTAATTCGGCACCGATCCGCCCTGGACGGCTAGCTTCTCCTAATGAATATCAGCGAAGTGGGCCTGCCGGGACGGGACGAATCAAATCGGGTAGTCCTGCCCCTAGTGCACGAAAATTCCTAATTAGCATAAAGATTAAACTCCTAATTGCATGCAAATGGTGCAGAGGATGAAGGTAAGAAACTTCCTCCTCAGTGCCCTGTATGCTATAGGGAGAGATCGGCAGGTTGGATGCTTCTAACCTACTGATAGTTTCCCTTTGAAGCGGTTTTCCCACTAAGCAAAGTTGGTAAATTCAGATGCATAAGAGATACATATAGTAAAATGTAGTACAGTAGAGTACGTTATTATTTTTTTGTAAAATAATTTACATTACTGTTTTTCTCCCCCATGGATGTGGGCATGTGGACACAGCATGCCCTTTCCCACAATCCCTGTGGAAAAATCTAAATAATTTCTACAGAACCTGCCAGTTATCTTAGACATTTTCAGTGTCATCTTCACCTTTTCCCAACCCAAAGTGCCCCAAATGGTAATAAGGCCAAAACACCCCAATCATACTCCCTTTATTGTGCCCCCCAAACAGTAACAGTGTCCCCTTTGTGTCCTCTGTGCTCTACTATAAAAGTTAAGGCTCTCTGTGCTCTCATATAGTAGTTAGGCCTGTTTGTGGCTCCCACATACTAGTAAACCCCCTTTGTGCGCCACACACAGTAGTTAGCCTCTTTTGTGCTCCTCTGTAGTAGTTAGCTCTCTTTGTTCCCACTCAGCTTAGGGACTCGGTTACAACTGCGACCTCACTGTGTCGTGTCATTCCAAGCTCCAGACTCTGGCTGTTACAATTCGTCCCACAGCATGGAGGGATTTAAAAGGGGGACACACTAGAATAAACATGACATCTGTGAAGATCTTGCAACCATTGTACATGACTATCACCAGTGGGCCCCGCATAGCTAAAAATGCATGAAACCCAGAACATTTGTGGGGGTCCATTATCTGAAACAGGTGGATAAGGCTTTCTGCATATATAAATATAATGACATAGATCACCATAATAGGTTTACTGTTACACATGCAACTACTACACATATGAGCACCCTTTGTGGGGCAGCAGCTCCTGAATACGACTGACACACATAGCAAGGACAGAATCAGGATCTGGTTATTCTGACCGTTGCTCTAAGAACTCTGCCACCTATAGTAGCTGAGTGCGCAGGGCATATGTACCTTCTGGGAGGCTCTATTTTATTCTACATCCCTGACTTTACGACTACTGTAAATAAGGTGTATTGTGGTAGTCATTAAAGGGATACTCCAGCTATTTTTTTTCTTTTAAATCAACTGGTGCCAAAATTTTGTAATTTACTATTAAAAAATCTCCAGTCTTCCAGTACTCATCAACCGCTGGATGATCTGCAGGAAGTGGTATTCTTTCTACTTTGAGACAGTGCTCTCTGCTGCCACCTCTGTCTATGACAGGAACTGTCCAGAACAGAAGCAAATCCCCATAGAAAACCTCTCCTGCTCTCCAGACTGGAATGAATACACCACTTCCTGCAGGACATAGAGCAGCTGATAAGTACTGGAAGATTAGAGATTTCTTTTTATCAGTAAATTATAAATCTGCATAACTTTCTGACACCAGTTGATTTGAAAGAAATCTTTTTCTGCAGGTGTAGCCCTTTAAAGGGTTAGAACTCCTTTGTCACAAGACCCTCAGGCACTGTCAGTAAATAAGCTTCCTTGTAGCTTTCACATTCAGCAACTTACATGATAGTTCATTAGTAGTATTACAAGTGGCCTCATAAGTATTAAAATCTGTCAGGGGATTTAAAGGATTTAAAACAGATAACTAGTTAACCCTTTGTCACGTCAGCGCTGAACTGTAGGGGATTGTCTCATCAGAATATGAGGCTTTGTTCTTCGTCACCCCGAAGTCTAACGCTATACTTAGCAGCTTTCGGGAGTATTTGTATGACAAATTACTTCAAAAAAGGGAAGTTTTTACAGTCACCTTTCAAGGTAAAGGAGGATGCATTCCACATACTGGACAAGAACAAAGAAGACTATCCACCTAGGGAGGAGGAGGATTAACCCCTGGTGGGATATTAATAAGACCCAGGGGGAGGAATGGCTAATTCCTCTGTTTGTAAATGAAAATACTGGAGGGACGTCACTTGACCGTATGTGGCCTGTCGCTATAAACAAACAAACACAGGGGGAAGCTGCATTTTCTGCTGTGACCTCTGTCGATGGTTTTAGGCCGCACTGTTCTGAGACGTCCAGAATGATACCATGGTGTTATAGGCTCCTGTACACTGCTGCTTACATTATTATCAATAGTTGTATAACTTTGTAATGTGTGTTATTCTGTGAATAATTGCTGAGCGCCGCACTACCCCTTTAACATACACTAACGGGCCTCTCTGCCTGTCAATCATCCCCGCACTGCACGCTGACAGGCAGACTAGTTATGGGTAGCTTCCTGCCCAGATGACTAGTTGCTGCCCCGCACAATGATGTCTAATTGGCCACTTAAAGGGGTATTTCAGCAAAACTTTTTTTTTTCTCTTAAATTAATTGGTGCCAGAGATTTGTAATTTACTACTATTAAAAAAAATCTCAATTCTACGAGTACTTATCAGCTGATGTATGTGCTGCAGGAAGTGGTGTATTATTTCCAATCTGGAGAGCAGGAGAGATTTTCTATGGGGATTTGCTACTGCTCTGGTCAGTTCCTGACATTGACAGAGGGGGCAGAAGAGAGCACTGTGTCAGACTGGAAATAACACACTACTTCCTGCAGGACATACAGCACCTTTTTTTCCCCGCTGAACTCCCCCTTTAACCCCTTGAGGACCAAGCCCAAAATGACCTAAAGGACCACACCAATTTTCATTTTTGCATTGTTTTTTCCTCCTCCCCTTCTAAGAGCTTTAGCACTTTCATTTTTCCATCTACAGGGCCATGTGGGGGCTTGTTTTTTTCTGGAATAGTTGTACTTTGTAATGTCGTCTTTCATTCTACTATAACATGTATGATGGGGGGCTGTTTCCTGTGTCTACGTAATGCACTATATGGTAAAAGCTACATGATACCATTATTTTATAGGTCAGTCCGAACACAACCGTATGCAGGTTGGCCCAGGGTGCTAACACACGACCGATGCGCAGCAGATCTGCAGCAGATTTAATGGTGCAGATTTGATGCTGTGTGCAGTTATTTACATCAAATCTGCTGTGTATCTGCTGCGTATCTGCTGCGTATCCGCTGCCTATCCGCAGCAGAAAATTCACTGTGATATGGTGTGTGTGAAGCTACCCTATCACTGATTCTCTAATGTTTTATTTTTGTTTTTAATGAAATCTTTTTTTTTTTTTTTTTTTTAGCAATTATTAATAAAATGGGCCTATTGTGACTCTTATAACGGTTGCAGTTCTTCACATATGATGCTGTTTAATATTTGTGTAGATCGGACGCTCTGATCAGTTTTTATTAATTTATTTTATATATAATTTAAAAAAAACTGTAATCCTGGCCCTTTTTTCCCTCTTTTTGTTTACGCTGTTCGTCGTATGGATGACGATTGTTATATTTTAATAGATCGGACAATTGTGCGTGCTACGGCTTATAATATGTTTATTTATTTAATTATTTTAAAATGTTTTATTTATATTATGTGACAGGGGGGGTGATTTTAATCTTTATTGGGGAAGGGGCTTTGGGGTATTTTTAAAAACATTTTGACTTTTTTTTTTCTTTTTTACACATTTTAAGTTCCTGGGAGACTTTTACATGCAATCATTAGATTGCATACACTGATCAGTGTTATAGGCGCTCTGCTCATTGAGTCCCGCCTGTGGCCAACTTAATCAGCAGAGCACCGATTGGATAGCACAGAGAAAGGTAAGAGACCTTCAGTTGTCCAACACAGCGATTGGGAACCCCACAGTCACACTGAGGGGGTCCTGATCGGTAAGTGACAGGAGCTGCTCCAGTCACTTACGCTTAAAGGGGTTCTCCGACGCTGATGAAAAAAAAAACAATCAATCAATTATAAAAATAGTTTTTACATTAACCATCCCTCCGGAGTCTGTCTTCGTTTGCATTTCCTGCTGTTTGCAGGTCCCTGAAGCTCCAGTTGGTGTCTTCATTTTTTCTTTGCTTCCTGGTTTGGGCTTTCCCATGATGCACTTTGTCTCCTGTGATGTCTAACTGATTCTGTAAAACTGTTAGATGGCTTACATCTTGTTCAGCCAATCAGAGCTGAGCAACCTGTGTCATCTGACAAAGGGAGGCTGGCCTAACAGGGCTTAGACCCGTCTCCCTCTTGATGATGTCATTGTCACAAAATGGCTGCCAGAGAACAGCCTGGGGTCAACAGTCATTAGGTAAGAATGAGTTTACTTCACTTCCTGGTGGGGGGGTTGAGGGGGGAAAAGATAGGGAAGGGAAGATAGGGGATTGAAGGATATTACAAGGTTATATAACTTTGTAATGTGTTTCAATTACTGGGAAAAAGCTTTCAGCTGGAGTACCCCTTTAAACACAGCAATCAAGCAGCTTGTCATTAACAGTGAGGACCCGGCTGCTATGAATTGCGCCATAGCACCTTAGACACCCAAGACTTACATGTACGTTCAGGGTTGCCTGGCGACAGACGGCTACAATGTACATGTACGTCCAGAGTCGTCTAGGGGTTAAAGGGAAACTGAGAAGCATCTAACCTGCTGATATGTCCCTGTAGCGCACGGGGTGCTGAGGATGAAGATATGTCTCTAACCTTCATCCATTGCACCATTTCCCTGATATTAGTAGTTTATCTCTTATTCTAATGAGGCATTTTGGTGCACTGGATGCGGGACTACCACCCTATGCTAATACAATTTTGTTGCCATTTGTTTTTAATATCTTCTTTCCTTTAGCTTAAAAAAAAAATTAAAAGACCACACGATTACCAGTTTGAGCCAATATATAAACATATGGCATTTAACTAAGGCAGAATGAAACAAAGAGATGTGGAAGTGATTCTGTGCTTTCCTTGTGCTTCAGCCACTTCAGTCCAATAACCAGGGGGCCATCAATATCAGAAAGAGCAGTGATAGAACCACACACTGTGGAGAGGTTGTCATGCTCTGCTGTAGTGACGAGTAGCCTCCCACTGGGTACTGTATATTGTTATTGGAACTGTATATTGTAATATATCGGTGTATAAAGAAATGGTACCCTGGAGGGAAATTTTTTTTTTCAAACCAGCTGGGGTCAGAAAGTTACACAGATTTAAAAATTACTTTTATATGAAAAAAAAACAACAAAAAAACAAACAAACAAAACCTCAAGTCTTCCAGGGAAAAATCCTTTTTGAATCAACTGGTACCAAAAAGTTATAAAGATTTAAAACAAACTTAAGCCTTTCAGTACTTATCAGCTGCTGTATGTCCTACAGGAAGTGGTGTGTTCTTTCCAATCTAACACAGTGCTCTCTGCTGCCACCTCTGTCCATGTCAGGAACTGTCCAGAGCAGTAGTAAATCGCTATAGAAAACCTCTGTATAGTTCCTGTCATGGACAGAGGTAGCAGCAGAGAGCACCGTGTCCAACCGGAATGAAAACTTCACTTCCTGCAGGACATACAGCAGCTGATAAATGGAAGTTTTTTTTAAATATAAGTAATTCTGTATAACTTTGCAAAAGTAGTTAATTTAAAGAACAATTTTCTCTGGATTACCCCTTTACCACAAAAAAAAAAAAAAAAAAAAAAAAAAAAAAAAAATATATATATATATATATATATATATATATATATATATATATATTGTCCTGAATACCCTTTTAAGTATACAGCTAGGGGGAGATTTATGACTGGTCTGTCAGTAGATATTCCCTAGTGTTCTTTCAGATTGTGTGCCTGATTTATTTTATTGCAAAATCAAAAGTCTGATGTGATTTCTGAAGGCTGACAGCAGGCTGGCTATGTTGGTCTGATCTAGATTGGAGTCTGTTGCAGTTTTTCCAGTTAATATACTGTATAAGTTCCTGGTGTTTTTGAGAGTGCAAGAACCCACCTTGTTAGTGATGCTTCCTCTGAGGATCCTCTTAGTAAAGAAGAACAGTGAAGGATATATATATATATATATATATATATATATATATATACACTGTAGATGAGGCGGAATTGAGTCCATGCACCATCTTCAAGACTTGTCTCGTAAACCAAGACAAGAAAATCGTTTTCTAGCACCGTTAGTAACTTGAATACTTAATGTTCACAGATTAGACAAAGTAGAGGGTACCTTAAGTAAAATAACATGGTATCATTGTATCAAAGGAAGCAGTCTTTCCTTGTCCTGCTTGTATGAAGACATGAAAGAACTGCTTGCTGGGAGTGCAGGAGCAATTTAACTACCAGTTGCTAAACTGGTTCTATTGTTATCGCTACAGGAACTCTAACTATATACAATACATTATTTTCTTTGTACTTTTAATGTATATAACACTTTATATATAACATGCATTAACACAATACATTGCAATATAATGTAGATGATTTTTGTCACCTATACAGAGAAGGGACAGGACAAGATGACAAAAAAAAAATCTTAAAAAGGATCTGTCATGAAAGGGACTGGCCTTAAAGGGGTATTGCGGCAAAAATAAATTATGAATGCAAGAGTGAAGTCCACAGCCCCATGCAGTGAAAAAATTGTAGAAAACCTTATTCCATAAGTTTTAAAAATCCATACAGTGATTAAAATAGCTCCGACGCATTTCAGAATAACAATTCCTTAATCATGGCTAAAAATAAATTATATATATTTTTAATTTATAAAAATTTTCTATATTAAAAAAAAATATTATGAGTGTATTTTCAGCCTTAGGGCTGAATCCAGCTTCTTCACTCACTGGTATGCGAGAGTTAACTTAAATGTCCTTCAAGTTCGCATATGTATAATTTTAGCAGCAGAGAAGGTTGACATGGTGTCTCTGCTACCACCATTGGCTGTGTTGGGAACTGCATGTTGCTGCATGTTAGCATTATAATAGACACCACACTTGGGCAAGCAGCCCGTGTAATGGCACCTTGTAGCAGTGCAAGCAGTGATTTAGGCCTCATTCACACCTTCAGTAATTTTTCTGGGCTGCACAACCTTCCACAATTTTTTCTCTGTGATTTGTGGAAAATATTTGCATCCGTGACTGCATCCGTTTCCGTAAAAACCTGTATAGTACTAGTTTGCATAGATTTTATCCGTGTTTTTTGCCGATGTCACGGATGTGACATTCATAAAAAATATGGATCCCATAGACTGCTATTGGTAATCCGTACCACAATCATAATCAATGTGCTAGAAGGTTAACTCTTATTACAGATCCGCAATTAAAGAGGATGTACCACCAGGTACATCCTCTTTAAGCTGAACCCACAGATCGAACAGCGCCGTCACAGGGAAGCCGGTTCCAGTGCACGGCACCGTTCTATGCACCGGAACCGGACGGTGCTCAAGCACTGGAGGTAGGTCGCCCCTAGCAACCAATCAGATTCCACCTTTCACTCCTCACAGACTCTTTGGAAAATGAAAGGTGGAATCTGATTGGTTGCTAGGGGCAACTGAGACAGTTTCACTTTACACCATGTTTGATAAATCTCCCCCACTGTCCACCTACTTTTGGACCACCCTGTACATATATATATGTATATATATATATATATATATATATATATATATATATATATACATCCAAGTAAAACAGCCTGGCACTCCAACAGATGAAATTAAAAAAAGTTTTTATTGCACCCAAAATGCAACATTTCTGTCTAATATTAAGACTATTTTTAAGCAGTGTCAGACAAAAAAGTGAAGAATATTGCACTAGGACCTAAATACTGAAAGTCATGCCTCCGGCTGAAAGGATTTTCTAAATTATAGTTTAGAAAGTCTAATCTCTTGAACTCCACGGATGTGATCTTCTGACCTGGTATAAGATCACATTTGGGTGAATTTCCCCTTTAAATGCTGGTTACATTGTGGGCCAACAGACCTGGATATGACAAGTGTCAAATATTATGATTTCCCATCAATAAAGTTTGTTCTGAAACTAAGTTGAACTTAAGGTCACAGAGTTTACCTTTACCACAATGTATTTCTGAGCGTCAGTAGCCATAATTATAGTCCCCAGTCGCTCTGTGTTGTAGAGCAGTTTCATTTGAAGCCAATGTACATGTGTGAATTGGAATGCGTCTGCTGCCTTGAGCACATTTACCAAGCAAATGTCTCAATATTTAAAGGATCTAATATTTATTTCACTTCATCTGAAACCAAAAGAAAGCAAGAAATACCTTAAGGCTATGTTCACACAACATATACTTTCTATTAATCACGGCCATTATTGCAGATTGCAACACCGGCCGTGATTTGTAGGACATGTACATTGCATTGAAGTCAGAGGAATCCCAGCTGGAGTGTATACACATAGTATACACTCCAGCTGGGATTCCTAGCGGCCGCAGGAAAAACTGACACGTCAGTTTTGTGTGGCCACTATTTATTGAATAGTGGCCATACAGAACTGTCAGTTCACACAATGGAGAGAGCAGCTCCAGCCGCACTTTCCATTGTGTGCTATAGTGAATTAGGATGCCGGAGCACACAGATGTGCCCACATCCCAATTCAACAGAAATGAAGTTCATCCGGCTGTTACTGCAGTACCGGCCAGGATGAACTTCACTGACACTGGCTGTTCTGTGACACGGCTGGGTCACAGAACAGCCGCTGTCTTACTAAGTGTGAACCCGGCCTAAAGATCTTTTTTTTACTGGGCAAAAATGATGATTGCTGGAATATACATGTTGCCATTCACGCTGTGGATCCTGTACTGGGCACTAGGATGTGCAATGGCTATGGGTTATAATATCTTCCAATCAGGGCCGGCCTTAGGGTAGATGGCGCCCTGTGCGAAACTTTCTTTTGGCGCCCCCCGCCTCTGCTCAGGGTATGCTGGGGGTAATAGTTATGCACTGTTTTGGCTGTTGGGGTATGTTGGTAGTAGTAGTTATGCACTGTTTCAGCTGTTTGGGTATGGTGGGGCTGTAGTTATGCACTGTTTAGCTTTTGGGGTATGTTGGGGGTAGTAGTTATGCACTGTTTTAGCTGTTGGGGTATGCTGGGAATAGTAGTTATGCACTGTTTAGCTGTTGGGGTATGCTGGGGATAGTAGTTATGCACTGTTTAGCTTTTGGGGTATGTTGGGGGTAGTAGTTATGCACTGTAGCTGTTGGGGTATGCTGGGGCAGTAGTTATGCACTGTTTAGCTGTTGGGGTATGCTGGGGATAGTAGTTATGCACTGTTTAGCTTTTGGGGTATGTTGGGGGTAGTAGTTATGCACTGTAGCTGTTGGGGTATGCTGGGGCAGTAGTTATGCACTGTTTAGCTGTTGGGGTATGCTGGGGATAGTAGTTATGCACTGTTTAGCTGTTGGGGTATGCTGGGGATAGTAGTTATGCACTGTTTAGCTTTTGGGGTATGTTGGGGGCAGTAGTTATGCATTGTAGCTGTTGGGGTATGCTGGGGATAGTAGTTATGCACTGTTTAGCTTTTGGGGTATGTTGGGGGTAGTAGTTATGCACTGTTTTAGCTGTTGGGGTATGCTGGGAATAGTAGTTATGCACTGTTTAGCTGTTGGGGTATGCTGGGGATAGTAGTTATGCACTGTTTAGCTTTTGGGGTATGTTGGGGGTAGTAGTTATGCACTGTAGCTGTTGGGGTATGCTGGGGCAGTAGTTATGCACTGTTTAGCTGTTGGGGTATGCTGGGAATAGTAGTTATGCACTGTTTAGCTGTTGGGGTATGTTGGGGGTGGTAGATATGCACTGTTTAGCTTTTGGGGTATGTTGGGGGTAGTAGTTATGCACTGTTTAGCTGTTGGGGTATGCTGGGGCAGTAGTTATGCACTGTTTAGCTTTTGGGGTATGTTGGGGGTAGTAGTTATGCACTGTTTTAGCTGTTGGGGTATGCTGGGGCAGTAGTTATGCACTGTTTAGCTTTTGGGGTATGTTGGGGGTAGTAGTTATGCACTGTTTTAGCTGTTGGGGTATGCTGGGGCAGTAGTTATGCACTGTTTAGCTTTTGGGGTATGTTGGGGGTAGTAGTTATGCACTGTTTTAGCTGTTGGGGTATGCTGGGGGTAGTAGTTATGCACTGTTTAGCTGTTATACTGTTAGGCAAGGAGAGAAGAGATGCCAGTGTCTGTATATATACTGTGACAGTGCATGTATACACAGCAACAGGGTCAGAACAGTGTACATGAAGTATATTGCCACAGTGTATACAGACTCTACAGAGAGAGAGAGAAAAAGAAGATAGAATATACACAGATAGGAGATAGATAGATAGATAGATAGATAGATAGATAGATAGATAGGAGATAGATAGGAGATAGATAGATAGATAGATAGATAGGAGATGGATAGATAGATAGATAGATAGATAGATAGATAGGAGATAGATAGATAGTAGATAGATAGATAGATAGATAGATAGATAGATAGATAGATAGATAGATAGGAGATAGATAGGTAATAGATAGATAGGAGATAGATAGGAGATAGATAGATAGATAGGAGATAGATAGATAGATAGATAGATAGATAGGAGATAGGAGATAGATAGGAGATAGATAGATAGATAGATAGATAGATAGATAGATAGATAGATAGATAGATAGATAGGAGATAGATAGATAGATAGATAGATAGATAGATAGATAGGAGATAGATAGATAGGAGATAGATAGATAGATAGATAGATAGATAGATAGATAGGAGATAGATAGATAGGAGATAGATAGATAGATAGGAGATAGATAGATAGATAGATAGATAGATAGATAGATAGATAGGAGATAGATAGATAGATAGATAGATAGATAGATAGGAGATAGATAGGAGATAGATAGATAGATAGATAGATAGATAGATAGATAGGAGATAGATAGATAGATAGATAGGAGATAGATAGATAGATAGATAGATAGATAGATAGATAGGAGATAGATAGGAGATAGATAGATAGATAGATAGGAGATAGATAGATAGGAGATAGATAGATAGATAGGAGATAGATAGATAGATAGGAGATAGATAGGAGATAGATAGATAGATAGATAGGAGATAGATAGATAGATAGATAGATAGATAGATAGATAGATAGATAGATAGGAGATAGATAGATAGATAGATAGATAGATAGATAGATAGGAGATAGATAGATAGATAGATAGATAGGAGATAGATAGATAGATAGATAGATAGATAGATAGATAGATAGATAGAAGATGGATAGATAGGAGATAGATAGATAGATAGATAGATAGATAGATAGATAGATAGGAGATAGATAGATAGATAGATAGATAGATAGGAGATAGATAGATAGATAGATAGATAGATAGATAGATAGATAGGAGATAGATAGATAGATAGATAGATAGAAGATGGATAGATAGGAGATAGATAGATAGATAGATAGATAGGAGATAGATAGATAGATAGATAGATAGATAGATAGGAGATAGATAGATAGATAGATAGATAGATAATAGATAGATAGAAGAAGCATCAGGCTTACAGCAGGGGCACAGGATGCTAGACGCTGCAGGAATTGCTGAGGAGCATGGAGGAGGCACAGGGCTTGGCAGAGGTTACAGGTCATCACACTGATGGGGAAGCACGGCCTGTGCTAAAATGGTCAGCTTACACACACAGTCCGGCACACAGTTGAGCAGGCTGCATTGTGGCAATGAGTGAGTGAGTAAGCCACCCGCGGTGGGCGCCGGGGGCGGGGCTTGTCGGCGAGGGGCGGAGCTTACCGGGACGTACCCGGAACATTAATTTGCCAGTCCCTAGTCTGGCTTCAGGAGCGCCCCAAACCAAGCACTATGCAGGGAGGGCAGGCGACCAGCTAGGGGGGCGCTTTGGCAGACAGACAGAACGTCTGTCTGCCAGACAGTTAGGTGTGCAACTGTCTGCCAGAGCACCCCCCAGCGGGCTAGGAGTGATGCGCCCTGTGCAAGCGCACAGGTCGCACACCCCTAAGGCCGGCCCTGCTTCCAATAGTCGTAGCAGTGTTTTATTTTAGAAAAATTGCAGAGGTCCAGGGAGACATTTCTTCACTAACACCATTACAATGATGAGAACTTTTGCCTATATAATCCTGCATTAGCTATATAATGTAGAGGATCTTGTATATAATTTGTGTGTTCCTAGTTTTGCTGATGTGCTATTTGAGTTATTTTCTACCTTAAATCCCTGTTATATGGTTCTACTGATGCAGCCTACATTTCCCTTTTTGTTTATGGTATAGCAGAGGGGGCAGAGTCTAATCACATTGCACTTGTTCTGCTCCAAACCCTATTAAAGGGTACAAACACACACCGTATACGCAGCCTATTTACTGCTGCGATACGCAGCAAATACGTAACAAATACACAGCAGATTACATCTAAATAACTGACCACAGCATCAAATCTGCACCATCAAATCTGCTGCAGATCTGCTGCGTATTTGCTGCGTATCTGCTGCGTATGCGATGTGTGTGTTTGTACCCTAAAGGCTTCATGTGATAGGTCATTGACAAAGATCTTCTGCCCCTTAACACTCAGTGTGCTCCTATGTGATGCAGCTTCAAGTTTTTTTTTTCCTCCCAACTTTTGAAAATCTTTTTCCTATTACAAGCAGTAAGCAGGGAGAGCAGTGTGAGGCTGCATTTCATAGAACTACAGTGGGACTCATCTACTACATCACTGCACTCCTGGTCTCTTAGGATAAAACTAGTAAGTATAATCCTGTAGTTTACAGAAAGTCATTCACCTAAGAGAAACTGGAATCCTGTCTAAACAGGAGTTTCAATCCTGAATTTGTAGTCAGACTGTTATGGAATAGCTAAGCTAGGATGCAACCAGTTTCACTGCTAGAATTTTGCTGCTGAGTTAGCATGTTATGCTCAAAACAATTTGCTGACATATTTTTTTAAAAAAATTTCTTGGTATTTTACTACTAGCAATATTCACGATAAAATATATACAGTGCCATGAGATACCCTTAATTTCATAAAAAACAGACCGTTATTGGACCACAAAAAAATTCTCGATGTCATCAGTATGGAACTAATAATTTCATTTTGCCATCAACGCAGCAATATTGTGTCTTGTGTACTGTACCACTACTTGAAGTAGCTACAAGTGCCATATACTTTAGAATTAAATTTGTAGGGACATGAAATAAAAACTTCTGCCACTGTTCACTGTTGTATATTGTGTCGCCCTAAGGGCCTGTTCACACTACGGAATCGACATGTCAGTTCTCTGAGCGGTGAGATAGCATGGAGGTTCTGCACAGAATTTCAGCACCGATTCCGTAGTGTGAATGGGCCCAAGCTGGATATTTCCCCCCCTCCAGTGGAAATAGTGGTCGATCCCATGTGATTACCTGGATACTATAGTTGATCAAGGGGCTTCAACTTACCACACTTAACCATCTATACCGATCATACTTCTTATCATTTTTACATTGTTTACTATCATCATTGACCACATTCAATAAAGTAAAAGCTTTGGTCCCTGTCCTCTGTAGACGGCAGGTTGCAGGTTGTGGTATCACATCCGTACAGATGTCCCGGACTTTCATGCACCGACCTCGCATTCAGGTATTTAAGGAGATGAAACGACTCTCTGCATGAGTCAACTAAATAAATTAAAAAGATGGAGACGAGTCAACTTATTTAAGTCTATAAATGCATGTCCTGTCTCCAGAAGAACCACAGGCATTCTCTATGAAATCAGGCCATGAATGGAGCTTTTATTTATCAGAAATATTGTCTTGCCCATTGACTTTCCTAACAAGGTGTGTTGCTAAAAGCATAAAAGTAGCAAATATGAATGGGCTTATTTCCTTAGACTTATAAGGGTAAACGCTCCCGGTAAAGGTAGTATCAACAGTCATAAAACAGATAATGGTCTCCGCAAAACCACATCATGGATCTTTAAAAAGTACTTATTATCATATGTTTATATAGCACTTTACATTATAAGACATTGGCTTTTACGTGAATACTTGGAAAATGTGATTTGGTGAATGCCCTAGACATGTAGCCATGTATGCCCTAGACGTAAACAACTCTATGCCGATGTTGTAGCATATGTCTGCCACTTAATTGTATAGTAAAAAAAAAAAACAGTATAGTAACTAAAAAGAGCATACAAGTATGCCTTTCAATGCGGTTAAAGGGGCTGTTCACCATTTTTTCTTCAAATCAACTGATGCCAGAAAGTGCCAGAAAGTGCCAGAAATGTGTAATTTACTTCTATTAAAATATCTCAAGTCTTCCAGTACTTATCAGCTGCTGTATCTTCTACAGGAAATAGTGTATTCTGTGTGACACAGTGCTCTCTGCTGACACCTCTGTCCATGTCAGGAACTGTCCAGAGCTGTGGCAAATCCCCCATAGAAAACCTCTCCTGCTTTCCAGACTGGAAATAATACATAACTTCCTGCAGGACATACAGCAGATGATAAATACTGGAAGACTTCAGATTTAGTTGAAGAAAAAAATAGTAAACAACCCCTTTAAATGTATACTAGTCAAATGTATTCTAAAAGGGCACTTTTGGCAAATGCTTTAGTAAATTTGTGAACATGGTATCATATATGTAAAACGGTTCCCCCCCCCCATACTTGAGTCACAGAGCTAGGTAATGTTTAGTTAATTCATACTACGTTTTACTCTTATCTAGGACTATTGCCTATTTTTATCGGCCACATCAGATATAAAGGGGTAATCTGGAGGGAAAAAAAATGCTTTTTAAATCAACTGGTACAAAAAAGTTATAAAGATTTAAAACAAACGTAAGCCTCTCGGTACTTATCAGCTGCTGTATGTCCTGCAGGAAGTGATGTATTCTTTCCGGTCTGACACAGTGCTCTCTGCTGCCATCTCTGTCTGTGTCAGGAACTGTCCATAGCTTTTCTATGGTAGAGAGATTTTCTATGGACAGAGGTGGCAGCGGAGAGCACAGTTTTAGGCTATATTCATACATGTAAGAGACCAGCCCGGCCGGATCACTGAATGTCCGGTCTCAGAAATGATCATCCAGGCCGGTACTGCAGTACTGGCTGGATGATCTTTAGTGCTGCAGAGTCCTGATGCGGGTGCAGTGTGCACTGACAGGGTTTTCTGCGGCCGATATTCAATGAATAGCGGCCACAGAAAACTGACATGTCAGTTGTTTGTGGCGCCACTAGGGATCCCGGCCGGAGCGTATACTATGTGTATACGCTCCGGCTGGGATCCTATAGACGGCAAGGTAACGTATATTTTCGTAATAATCACGGCTGTTGTTGCAATGTGCAACAACGGCCGTAGTTTTATGAAAATATACATAGTGTGAACATAGCCTTAGACTGGAAACAATCCACCACTTCCTGCGGAACATACAGCAGCTGATAATTACTGAAAGTTAAAAAAAAAAATAGAAGTAATTTACAAATCAGTATAGATTTTTAGTAACAGTTGATTTAAAAACAATACTTTTTTTCCCCAGAGTACACCTAAGCAAACCCTGTACATATTAGTCCTAGGAAATACGCCTAATTTTGGGTACAAAATGTTTCACCATGGAATTTCTCATAGCCTCCATATTCCTTCTCATCTGTATAGAGTTATTGTATTTTAAAATGTTGGAACATTTGATTTTAGGTTGTCTGCCATAAGAGAAGCTGGCACTCTTCTGTATTACATAAGATTTAGCAGCAATATTAGATATAAAAGGCTGTCTTTCCAACTTGGAATCTAGATCAAAACTAAACATGTTCTTCTGTGGCTGGGTTATCAAGTCTGTATTATAGCTGGAACACCAGGACCCTTCTTGGTTTAAAGGGGTTATCCAGCGCTACAAAAACATGGCCACTTTCCCCCCTCTCTTGTCTCCAGATTGGGTGGGGTTTTGAAACTCCGTTCCAGTGAAGTAAATGGAGCTTAATTGCAAACCGCACCTGAACTGGAGACAACAGTAGGGGGAAAAGTGGCCATGTTTTTGTAGCGCTGGATAACCCCTTTAACTGAACAGATACTATGGTCCAGAGTTATCAATCTGTGTGAAAAACTTTACCCACAACAACCAATCACAGCTCAACTCTCATATCTTAACAAGGTCTGGTAAGATGAAACCTGAGCTGTGATTGGGGTTATGGGAAAATAACACCAGGATTTTTACTGATAAATCTGGAGTCTGGACCTATTGGACAAGAGTATTGGAACAGCTACACATTATAACTACAGAGCTTATTAGACACCTCTAAATCCATAGGCATTAAAGGGGTACTCCAATAAAAAATTCATGTCCTGCAGCAACTGGTGTATTCTTTCCAGTCTGGAGAGCAGGAGAGGTATTCTTTGAGGATTTGTTACTGTTTTGGACAGTTCCTGACATGGACAGAGGTGGCAGCAGAGAGCACTGTGTCCAGAATGAATACACCACTTCCTGCAGGACATACAGCAGCTGATAAGTACTGGAAGCCTAGAGATTTTTCAATAGAAGTAAATTACAAATCCCTGGCATTTTCTGGCACCAGTTGATTTAATATACATTTTTTCCACGCTGGATTACCCCTTTAATGTGGAGTTGGTCCCCCTCTGCAGTTATAACACTTTTATTCAACTGTTATAGGAAGGCATTCTACCAGATTTAGTAGTGTGTAAATTGGAATTATTGTCCTTTCACCCAGAAACTCTATTTTACTTCATCACCATAGTGTTCAGTTGCTTAGATAGAATGTACCAGCAGTTCATTCGCTTTAATTTTCCCACATGGATAGACCAGCACTGGCACGGAGAAGCCAGGGCTGCGGTTCTCTTGTTGAACTGTGGCTTGGTTCCCACATACGGCGCCGGTCTATTCTCGGGTACCGGGCCAGGGTGAAGCACTGGAGGCGGGCCGGCCGGCCCCCAGTAGTAGGAACCCCTCCCCCCCTCTATGACACGGCTCCACTGATTCTAATGGAGCCATGTCATAGAGAGGAGGAGGTTTCCTCCCGCCTCCAGTGATACAGCCCCGGTCGGTGCCCGGGAATAGACCGGCGCCGTACCGCATCGGGCCACGATTAAAAAAAAAAGACACTTGCACTTCTGGTCTATCCATGTGGTCTTCTCTGCAGGGTCAGCTAAGTTCCTCCATACCAAACTCTGCAGAACATGTTTTGACATGTACTCTGGGCAAATGTTAAAAAACAGGGAGGTCAGCGGGTAATGAAAACATAATAACAAAATAATACTTACCCCTTGCTTATCCCAGAACTCCGACCCCCCCCACATCCACAATGCAGTGCCTCACTGTCACCCTCTGATCTCCTGTATCACCCAGGTCAGGACACCACAGTTACTATCTGCTCAGTAAGTAGAACTTTATTATTATATTCCCACTACCCCAAGCCCTTGTCTTTTAACGGAAAAACTATACGTTTTTCTGGCGGTTGTGCTGTAAAGGATAACTTACAAGGATAACAAGAACAGCAGTGAATAGAGGAGGTAGGGGCGACTAGAAACTTTCAGCAGTTCAGCAGGTACAAGTTATTTAACATTAACATTATTTAAATGTGGTATTGTATTCATACTGACCAATAAAGTTATTACAAGGGGTATTACAAAATTACCTGATGGAAGTGGTAAACATAAAAAACCCCTATACTTACACCACTCCCCCTGCTGTTCCAGAGCTCTTTTCCTGATAACACAGGTCAACAGCATTTTTGGGGCCAAAGATATTTCAACGAATTTAGGGTAACTTTGGGGTGCTGATTCTGAATATGTCATCAGTTTTGCCAGATTGGCTCAAGTTTTTGAGAATTTTCGTGAAATGTGTAAAAAAAAAAAAGACGTAATTTGCTACACGCGCATTAACTTTATTGCTATTGTCATGAATACAATAAATTTTACAAAGTAAATGTTGATTTTAGTTTATTTTAACTAGTTTTAGAAAGTAATCTTCAAAAATTAACAAGACATGAAAAAAAAACTTGAGCCAATCTGGCAAAACTGATAGCATATTCAGAATCAGCACCCCAAAAATACCCCAAAATCATTAAAATATTTTGGACACCAGTAAATTTTTTTTTTTGTTGACCTGTGTAATCAGTACTGTTTGGGGTCAATCGTTATGTGCACCGATTGGCTGATCATGTTACTGCATGTGCTAACCCCTAACACAGTAAGTTTCTTTTTATGTTTATCACCTCCCTGAATCTATTTAAATAATAATAAAAAAAATCCCCAAAATATCCCTTTAACATGTTATTCATAGCAAGTGGTGAGTGCTATAAAATTGGCTGTGCAAGATGTATGATGACCCATTAGTATCCTGGATTTAGGGTCATTCTATCTCTCTCACACACTCTATCTATCTATCTATCTATCTATCTATCTATCTATCTATCTATCTATTATCTATCCATCTCCTATCTATCTATCTATCTATCTATCTATCTATCTATCTATCATCTATCTATCCATCTCCTATCTATCTATCTATCTATCTATCTATCTATCTATCTATCTATCTACCTATCTATTATCTATCTATCTATCTATCTATCTATCTATCTATCTATCTATCTATCCTATATCTATTATCTATCTATCTATCTATCTATCTTCTATCTATCTATCTATCTATCTATCTATCTATCTATCTATCTATCTCCTATCTATTATCTATCTATCTATCTATCTATGTATCTATCTATCTATCTATCTATCTATCTATCCTATATCTATTATCTATCTATCTATCTATCTATCTATCTATCTATCTATCTCCTATCTATCTATCTATCTATCTATCATCTATCTATCCTATATCTATTATCTATCTATCTATCCTATATCTATTATCTATCTATCTATCTATCTATCTATCTATCTATCTATCTATCCTCTATCTATTATCTATCTATCTATCTATCTATCTATCTATCTATCTATTTCTATCGTCTATGTATCTATCTATCACTATCGTCTATGGATCATCTATTTTGTTAAGGAAATTGATCTCTCATTTTCAGAATATATTCCCAGTGGCTGTAGCTGCATATTCACAATGGACGTGTGGCTGGTAGCTGCACATGCTGTTGCAGCCTGATGAATGTGTACTTGTAAACCATATACACGTAATTATGTTTTTTAATTAACATACAAGACATGGTATTTATTGTCGCCATCCTACATCTGTCTTACTGATCCCTTAGGGGTACTTAATTACAAGGGTGGGGGGACCGGCTGTGTTTTTTTCTAAACCCTTTCCTGTAATCAATTTATTGCAGGTATTACTGGTCCGGCAGCTCTACCAGAGAGATACCTATCTCATTGCAAATTAATTATGTTTAAGTTGTAACAATCATAATTATCAAATGAATTATGTATTTAGATGTGCTTCAAAATTCTGACAAATAGGCATATGGATGCGGGGGAGGATCTTAGAAGAATTCTATTTGAATAATGGAAAGGAGGGATCTTTGATGTATAAATTATTTATGTTGGTAAAGGTTTTGATATTAAGGGCCCTATTCCACCGGACGATTATTGTTAAATCGTTCAAATCTAAACGATAATCGCTCGGTTAAAATGCAGTTAACGATTAACGACCGAACGAGAAATCATTGATCGCTTTATAAGACCTGGACCTATTTTTATCGTTGCTCGTTCGCAAATCGTTCGCATTGAATAAGACATCGTTCGGTCGTTCGCAATAGATACTAACGCAATAGCGAATAAAAAGCGAAGAAAAAACGATCGCAATTACGATCATAAGTAATGATTATCGTTCAATGGAAATGACTGAACGTTTTCAGGTCTTTCGCAATAGCGGTAGTTTGAGATCGTTAATCGTTAACGATTATGCAAACGATAATCGTCCGGTGGAATAGGGCCCTAAGGAAGTGGTTCAGTGAAACAGCTCCGGCCTTTGAAGAATTGAAGGCTTTGGCTGAGAAAGATAGCATGTATGAAGAAATGCTAGTAAAAAAAGACATCATATAAAGCTCTTTAAAGGTATGGGAGGATCTGGTACAAATGGAGGAGCACTCCTTAAAGGATGGAAATTTGTCATTTGTAGTCATACATTGGGATTGAGAAAATTTTACTTTTCTACCCACCCCCCCTCTCACTACATCTTTGTGGACAGGGGAGAATGAGAGCGTGATGAATGGGGAGGGGGTAAATTTGATTGTGATTGGTTGGTCCTAGTCAATTTTAAATAGTGGGACAAAGTAATTATATTGTATTTTTTTATTTGTTTAAACTAAAATATTTATTAAACAAAAGTAAAAATACAAAAGTTTATAAGGATTCATTGGGTTATATAGTAACAAATGAATGTGGCTGTATTGCTGTTGTAGAGATCATTGCTCAGCATGTAAGTTGATTTCTGATAATTATTAATAGCTCATAAGTAGTGAATAAGTAAAAAAAAAAAAAGGTTACTAGATTGAGTCATGTTAAACAAAGACAAAGGAGGGAATGTATAAATCATTTTTTATACGCTTGTACAGGCCTCTTAATAAATATGCCAGAGCTTTGACTCTCTACATACTGATGTAGGTTTCAGTTTTAAAACCAAAACTGGGTCATAATCAAAATTAACTCTTAAAGGGGAACTCAGGCGAAAATCTTTTTCTTTCAAATCAACTGGTTTCAGAAAGTTATATAGATTTGTAATTTACTTTTATTTAAAAATCTCATGTCTTCCTGTACTAACCAGCTGCTGCATGTCCTGCAGGAAGTGGTGTATTCTATCCAGTCTGACACAAAACTCTCTGCTGCCACCTCTGTCCATGTCAGGAACTGTCCAGAGCAGGAGAGGTTTTCTTGTCAAATCTCTTTTTATTCACAGATTTTTTTCATATAAACATAAAACACAACAATGGAACCAAAAAGGCCCCAAGGCCCACAACCAAGGCGTACATATATCCGGGGTATTCAATAAACAGAGTACAGGAGCGGGGGTTAGCTCAAAAAACATACCCTGGAGCATTGGAGGAGTACTGGTCTTGAGACCAACCAGATAGGGTGGAGAGAGGCACAATAAGGAGAATGGGTGTAGGGTGGAAAGAAGGAGGGGGGGGGGGGGAATCGGCGTTTGACGAAGAGGCAGTTTAAGGGGCGGTAGATGGACTAAAATATTGAAGCACTAGTGCTGTCCAGGGGAGCCAAAGAGTAAGATGCTTGTCATGTGAAAGGGTTTGCCAGCTAGGGACCTCCTCCATACACCGAATATCCTCAACCTTAACCCATCTAGCTACTGGAGGGGGATCAGTCGAACTCCAGTATAGTGGGATCATCATTTTGGCTGCTGCCAGAAGATGTGTGACCAAATTGTCTCTTTTGGGGATAAAGTGGGCGGAGGGGGTCCACAGGAGGACCAGTTTAGGGGTAATGTCTAGTGTGTGCCCTGGTAGCTGTGCAACCAGCGATAAGATCTGTTCCCAGAATGGGCGAATGAGTGGACAATGCCACCATATGTGGGATATAGTCCCTCTATCGCTAAGACAGCGCCAGCAGAGGTAATCAGAGGTAATGCCATGGTAAAATAGGAAAGCTGGAGTCCTATACCAGCGGGAGAATAATTTGAAAGAGGTTTCCTGAATGCGGACACAGGGGGAGAAGCCATGAGAATGGATCATCATAAATTTAGACTGATCGGCCGTGAAGGAGGTCTGCAACTCCCGTTCCCAGTCACGAAGGCAACTCGGTAGAGTTTTCCAGGGGCGTAATGAGCCCAGCATATATTTTGGAAATAGGTCTCATGGGGTTTTTAGGAAACGAAACTAACCTTTCCAGCCAGTTGATGTCTAGTAGGCTTGTCATGGTAGAGGAATATACCCAGCATAAATTCTGGATATGTTGAGACTAAAAATGCTTAGAGGGTAGAAGGCTAGAGACATCCAATGGTCTGTGTTGTCGAAATAAGTCCCTGAGACTATGTTTAGCAGGAGAGGTTTTCTATGGGGATTTGCTGCTGCTCTGGACTATTCCTACCATGGACAGAGGTGGCAGCAGTGAGCACTGGGTCAGACTGGAGAGAATGCACCACTTCCTGCTGGACATACAGCAGATGATAAGTACAGGAAGACTTGGGATTTTTAGATAAAAGTTAATTACATATCTATATAACTTTTTGAAACCAGTTGATTTGAAATAAAAAACATTTTCACCGGAGAACTCCTTTAAATGAACATGCACCCTATGTGCTTGTAAATTGATATTTTAGGGTTATTCCTGTCTAGTGAAGATGTTTTCCAGCTCCCCTCTGGCCTCTCTGGGGAGTTATACCATTTGCATAACTTATATTGAATCAGAGTTGTGTAAATGGCTTTGCACATGAGCTACTCTGTTTACATAACTCCTGAGTATTCTACAGGATCACACAGTTTGAAGAACTCCCATTATAATCAATGGAATTTACTTAAATTATGTACCTTACGCATTTCAGCTGTTTATGGCTTCTTGACCACTTTTGGTGGCCACATACAGGCCGGACGCAGCTGGAAAGGCATCTCAGTGAGATGAGAATACCCCTCTAGGCTCTGTTCCGACTTTGGGAATATATCAGGTAAAGGCGGCCATATCTTTATGTAGACAGCCACCCATAATGATCATGATCTTGAGCAGCCATCTATATAAAGAAATAAGAACATAGGCTATGTTCACACACCATTGAAATGACGGCCATTTTTCTTTGGTGGCCATCACTTGACAACCCTTATTTTATAACAACGACTTCTGTTATACAAATCTCGGGCATTGCTTTCAAACGGCCGTCCAATAAAAAAGGTGTGTCATTTTTGACTGTGTGTGAACATAGACTAAACCAGATGTTACCATACTTATTTTTGTGTGTTTGCGGAGCTATTTTATTTCGTGTTTACTTGCTGTGATAAAAGAGATGTGTGTGTTCATGTATTGTACTTGTGGCTCTGTGTATTACTTTATAGTATTTGTGTGGTGTTTAATAGCCTATATGCGGCCAATTCGTTTTTAAAATTTTTAAACCACCAAAGGAACTACAAACCTTAGTAAGTTACTGGGTAAAAATTTACCAATTCCCAAAAAACATCTGCCACTATGACCAAGCAATGCCCCATCTCCAAGCTATAATTACAAATGAATTATGTAATAAACACAATTTTACTTTTATTTATAATATAATAATATAAAAACTATTAAAAATCTAACATATGTTTTGTAAATAAACTGTTAAGTAGCAAATGCTTTGCTGAAGTGTAGTAGTAGTCGCAGTCTGCATCATGCTCATTTGGCAACAACTTAGCCAGACATATACCATTTTTAAAATAGTGACAGCCCCCCGACGTGTTTTGCTGCAGACCTGGTGTCTTCAGGGGGCAGCAGTGCTGGAATTACCATCTCAAGTGTTTTAGAACCTTGTCTGATATCATAAACTGATCACAAGACGCTTGAGGATGCATACCCACTGAAAATTTTGATAGCCAGTTTGTTGGTGAGATACATTAATGCATCAATAGTAGAGATTAAAAAAAAAGTTGAAAATACATAAAAATATACCCTCCAATACTTTGTTTCAGCAAAGGCGCGTATATACACTTAGTAGTATTCAGCTAGCTGAGAAGCCAACATTTGCAGGACATATGTCAGGTTTTTAACACATGATTTTCGGATTTTTATTATATAATAAATAACATTATGTTTTTTTCTGTCACATCATTCAATAGTGATTTTACTCCTAGACACTGGTGCTATGTGCTCCAAGTATAATGAGCTCTTAGCCACACTTTTCATGACTGTGAATTGTAAGGGCTTTTGTCTAGTTTCAATGGCTAGTCCAAAGTCCGGCTGACCGAGGCTACAACATTTAGCAACTCTGCAAACAGCTGGCTCTTCTGTGCTTTTGTTAGGTGATGGTGATGTGTCTTTGCGGTCAGGAGAAGCTGTCTAAAGACAAAGACGGGGGCAGGTCACCCGGTCATCTCTGCTTAAAAACACTTTGCTGCTAAAGTGCAGAAAAGAAGTGTGCTGCTTGGGCTGCTCCCCCGTAAAAGACGGCCAGATGCTATAGCATTACCAATATCTTTAATATTTACGGAGGCCTCTGATCCCGTTGGTCCTTGAAATGCAACGTCCAGCTGACATTACTCTTCTGGTTGTGACAAAACCTTCACAGAATGAAGTAACAATCTATTTCTCCGACCTGCTGTAATGGTTTCAGAACGAACACCGAGTGCCAAGAGACAAAACTGTTCAGGGATTAGCCATAAGGCACCATAACCCAAGAGAGAACGCAAGTGTGCTGTTGTGATGCAGAAAGTGGTCATTACAGAAGTTACACGTAATCTTTAACCCTTTCTCTACAGAAAGTTTTTTCCGAAAGAAAAAAAAAAAAGTTTCACCCAGCACATTAAAATTCTTCATGCAATGTTGTATCAAAAAATATAATTGTGTAAAACGTACTAAGACTTAAAGACACAAAATAAAAATTTAAGCTGTTTATAGTTTATACATGCCAATGCCATTTATGTGAACGTGCACAGACCTTCATAAGAATTCATGAAGAACGTTAAAGATCATAAGAACGTTAAAGATAAAAAATCTGGTTTGAGGGTGGGTTCACACGTACCGCATCTGCAGGGGATTTCACGATGCGAGTTCCCAGGAAAATCCGCTGCGGATACCTTCCCTGTCACTTTAATGAGATTCCATATTCACAGCGGGATTTAATGTATGTAAATGTCGGCCCTCTTAACCCGCCGCCGCCCGGAGCATAATTTATCAGGTAAACGCTCTGGCTGCATCTGAGGCTCCCGATCCCCATAGGTCCCACTCAGCCAATCAGTGTAAGGCCCTGCCACAGTCACTGGCTGGATTGGCTGGGCTAAAGCTTAGGCTGTCCTGGCATGATGGGAGTTTTGCAACAGCTGGAGGGCCGAAGGCTCCCCATCTCTGCCGTCAAACTTATTATATGCCTTAAAAACAGTTTTGTAGTCCTATATAGACGGTGTGGTGCTCTCCTCATCATGGAGGCACCCCCTGGCAACAGGCTAGGGATATCTGGCTATTCCCGTGTTTTGAGACTCGCAACCGAGGCTCCACAGACTCTTGTTTTGCACATTTACATTTTTGGGGGCATCAGTGGAGACTCTTGATTGAGTACTTCATTGGAAATTTTTTTACTGATCTCCTTGAGTTCAGTGATTACTGTGTTTTGTTGGCTATATAGAGATGAGCAAAACTGCAAAAATGCTGAACACCCGACATTTTACTCCTGTTGGCTTTTTTTGCATATTTAAATTTATAGAGGGCAATGAATCAATGGAGACTCTTCAGTGAGTACTTTATTGGATTTTTTTCACAGATCTCCCTGAGGTCAGTGGTTGTTGTGTTTTGTTGGTCTATTTTTCATTGCCACTTTTAGCCAGACTCCTACTCTACACTGACGAGGTGCAAATACCCTGAAACAGCTGTCTGTGAATGGATGCCTGGCTTTGGTAACCCTTGTCACGTCACAATACTCGCAACTGAGTTAGACTTTGATGCAAAAGGGGTCACCCTGGTATTTCCCTATTTATGTTCCAAGACTCGCAACCGAGACTTAAGGCTATGTATCAGGGTGGTTTGGTGATCTCCCCACTGGGAGATACCCCTTGGGAACAGGTTTTCCTTTCCTGTAGGCATATCTGGCTATTCCCGTGTTTTAAAACCCACAACTGAGGGTCCATGGACCTCTTTTTTGCAAATTTTAATTTATAGGGGGCAATGTATCAATGGAGACTCTTGAGTGAGTACTTCATTGGTTTTTTTCATTGATCTCCCTGAGCTCAGTGATTGCTGGGTTTTGTAGTTTTCAGGTGTAGTTTCTTCTAACCTACATTAAATTGCAGCCTAAGGGGCAAACTGCTGACGGCAGCATTTCCTAAATTACATATTCCCTTTAAATAATAGTCTAAGCACCAACCATCTAACGTGTATCAGTCCCATGCCTGTGGCCCTGTAGACCCCCTCATATATGAGAAGGCGGTCATAGGCATGGATGGATCCAGAGGCTGTTATCCCACATTTACCACCATAGCTGCATGAACCAAGAGCTGAGGCATCTATGCAAGCTATGGTATATATAACACAAAATGTGAATCATTCAGAATATTACATGCAATTTTTTAGATATATTTCACATATATCAGTCACTAGAAGTAATTGTGGGAAAGTAAAGGAAACACAATTGTAGGGTTTAAGCCAACACACCAGGGAGACAATACTCCGTTATTATACATGCATTCTATCCTGACATAACCCTGTCGCTGTTAAGTAAGGTTTCAGCCTTTTTGATACTCTTTTCACTGAAATACTAGGTTTCAGTTATGGGACTGGGGATTTAGGCCTCTGGGAACAACAAGTAAAATTGAATCTTCTTGCAAAACATTTGCTTGTCTGTTCTGTCGCAATCATATTATTTACAAGATGGCATTGGTGTCATGTTCATGTTGACATGTGTTTCTCTGCTAGAGTAACTGATCCCTTCCCCTTAGAAACCACTGGACTTAAGCGATAGTAGCAATTTTCCATATCAAAGCAGAGCGAGTATAAGGGCAATTTAAAAAATAAAAAAAAAGTTATCTTGATTTCGAAAGGCCTATATGCATTCATTTAATAATCTGAAGGGTAAAACGTGAATATTAAAATTCTCTATTACCCACGAGTGACAAGTGGTGTAATATATATCATTGAATAACCAAGCCCTACCACCTACCTCTCCAGCTAAAGTATTATCCAGATAGGTTAATCAGAAAATTTACATTGTGATCCCAGAAGGAAATTACCGGAAGATTCAGCTTAGAAGAAGTGGTTTTCCTGACCTAGAAAAATGACCTCAGAAAGATGAATTCAGGATTATTTTTTTTTTAAAATGATAACTATAAACTGAATACTTTAAGTTAAATCTGTGTAAATTCTACCAATGCTGTTAATGTTAATTTAATAATAAAACAAATATAATAATAATAATGAAGACAAAGCAGTAAGAAATACACTTTATTTTAAAAATATAAAATTTTGAATAAATCTGAAGGAATTTTATGTTTTTTAGACAAGTACTGGCAATAAAAAAAATAGAAGCATTTGAGATTTTCTGTTATTTTTGTAGTCCGGGTCGGACTAGGACTGAAATTCGGCATTTGAAAGTATACAGGCTAACTTGCTGTTGAATAAATGGATAATAAGAAGGTGTCACTTTTTTATTTTAACCCCTTCAAGGCCGAGCCCTTTGATGTACGGATGTACTGGTCTAATTAATGCAATGTTCCTCCTCACCTTCTAAGAGCCATAGGGCTTTTATTTTTCCACCTACAGGGAACCATGATCTTTAGTAATACCATACTGGTGTAACAGAAAATTTTTGATCACTTTTTATTAATTTTTTTTCTGATATATCATTTAAAAAAAAATCAGAAATTTTGGTGTTTTTTTCCCGTTTATGCCGCCGACCGTGCGGGAACAATGAAATATACAATATACAAGATATACAATATGTTTATTTATTTATTTTTTAACATATTTTTAGTTTTATAATGGGCAAGGGGGGTATTTTAAACCTTTATTGGGAGGGGGGGGGGTTATAAGGTTTTTTTTTTTTACTTTTAAAAACTTTTTTTTTAACTTCACTTTTTTTTAACACTTTTTTTTCACTGTAAAACATGCAATCATTAGATTGCATGTACTGATCTATGCAATGCCATAGCATATCATAGATCAGTGTTATCGGCGATCTATGCATAGAGCCTGCCTGAGAGCAGACTCTATGCATGGATGGCCGATCCTACAGGACGGAGGTAAGTGACTTACCCCCGCCCCTCGGTACAAGCGATTTGGACCCGCTGCTCTTTCCCCTCTCATTGTTGACATCTCATCATTTATGTTACCAACTACCACTCAGTTGTAAAAACAGTGGTCTGGCTGATATATCGATATAGCTGGGATTTGTCATTCCCACATCTGGTGGTCATCAGCAAAAAGATGCAGATTTTTGCTCAAACTAGCTGGTTTCGCTAAAATCTGTGACTTTATGCCAATGTATGCCTGCTTCATTGGGACCCAGATTCAACCTTACAGTATATTCAGTACATACACATCCATATCCTCTCACTTACACACACTGCATATACATATACACATACAAACACATTCATAGGTACGCTGATACACAGTACACATACAAATCCACATGCACACCAACACAGACTGTATATACACATACATACACATACTTATGCTTTCATTTACAAATACACACACTGCATTGACACATACATCCATATGCACACTAACACAGAAACACACAGTGCATACACATACATATGCATGCTCTCATTTAAAAACACACACACTGCACATAGACATACATACACAGCCATATGCTCTTACTTACATTCAGACACACACTGCACACACACATACACATACACAGTCATATGCACACCAACCAAAAAAGACTCATACTATATATAAACATACATACACATCTATATGCACACTGACACTGCACACTTGCGTGGTGACAGTCAGTGATACCATATAGAGAATCATCAACTGCAAACAAAATTATTTTTAAAATGCTCCTAGGCCATAGGGTTTATTCAAAACTTAACAGTTCCATGTTTATGTTACATCTTAAAGGGGATCTATTGATGATGCTGTGGGGGAAGGGCAGTGCTCCCGGCTAAAGATTGTGCTGACTAACCGTGTGGGACCAGCGCCAAGGAGGAAGGTAAGACACATATTGTACCTCCCTCTTCTGCCTTCCGGGCGCTATAGGTGGCTATCAGCATGTAAGATTTGTCTAACCTGTTGATAGTTCTCCTTTAGGGTAATTTCACACACATCGTATCCATAGTTTATTTCACGCTGCAGATTCGCAGCGAAATCCACTGCAAATCCAGTGTCAGTGCATCCCTATAAGAATACATACTCACAGGGGGATTGACATCCTGCTGCGTATATGTAAGTTAACCCCCCAGCGGCCGGAGCATACATCACCTGATCCTGGCTTGCTTCAGGAGTTCCTGGCGTCTGCTCTGCCCGCTCAGCCAATCAGTGTGCTGCCCCGCCGAATCGGCAGCGTTAAATCTGATGTGGATCAGGGGTGGGGAGGCACCCTTAAAGTAATTCTTTCGGTATGTTTATATACCACAACAGGATGTTTTTTTCCTCAGACTTTTCTCAACTGGGTATACATGGTGTGGTGGAGAGAAATAATACCGACCGCACTGGTGGTCTAAGGCATGATCTGTGGCGCCGCCGTATTGTAATTTTTACCAATCTGTATAAACATGGAACTGTTAACACTTGTATAAACCCTATGGCCTAAGAGCATTTAAAAAAGAAATTTGGCATTTTAGTGACATTTCTCTGTAAAACGTCTTGTCTTCAGTCTAGCCTTAAAGTTGTATATTTTTACATGGGTTCAATGTGAAAATGACCCTTAGTTCCCCTAATTGTTACAGAAGTAACGTTAAATGCCAAGGATGTTTTTCTCAGCCATTTATGCACCTAAATACACCTGCATATTGGCACATATTTCAGCAAGTTGTATTTTGGGATTACAACTACATGTTTTTGGGCCAGAGCTTTTGCTTTAGGCTAGGATTACCATGCGTTTTTTATCTATTTCACTGTTTCTATTTCAGTTTAATTTTAACATACTGAAAAATTTAATCAATCGAGTTTTTATGTTTATGAAAGGAAAAAAAAAGGATCAGTTTTGATCCATTGTCTTTTTATAATGTAAGTCAATGGAAAAATTGATTTTACAGTATGGCATACAACAGCATCCGTTTTTACCATCCGTTTTTGCATCCATTATTCTCCTTTTAACACACATTTTATACTGACAGAAAAACGCAGTGTGAACCTAGTCAAACCTAGTAAACCGGCCAAATGCAAAAATATGTCCTGTAAGGCTGGACTCAAACTAGACATTTAAAATAAAAAGCCACTAAAAATGGCAAAATTGGTGCGTGTCGTTTTATGGCTCAAAAATGCTGAGGACAGATCTTAGCTGAGAGTCAATAGGGAAAAATTAGACGCTATACTGCTGTTGCTGTTTTGTGAAATCGAATCAGGTCTGTATTTGGCCCTTTTTTTCCTATAGACTTCTATAGGTGTGGTAACTGCCAGAAATTTTATGCTACATGCATATTGGCTTTTTTCTGGCGTTCTTATCCAGTGTTAGAAAAATATGGCCACTTTCTTCCAGAGACAACATGACTCTTGTCTCCAATTCAGGTGTGGTTTGCAATTAAAGGGGTTGTCCGGCGATAAAAAATTATTCACAGAATAACACACATTACAAAGTTATACAACTTTGTAATGTATGTTATGTCTGTGAATGGCCCCCTTCCCCGTGTCCCACCACCCCCACCCGTGTACCCGGAAGTGTGGTGCGCTATACATTACCTGTCACGTGCCGACCACAGTCTCCGATCCTCAGCAGTGACGTCTTCTTCGGGAGGCCGGCGGATCTTCCCGAGTGCCGGCCGCCCTCTGCAGCGTCATCCGAAGCTCAGCCGCGATTGGCTGAGCATAACTGTGCTCAGCCAATCGCGGCTGAGCAGCTGATGACGTGGCCGCGTCATCAGCAGCTCAGCCGCGATTGGCTGAGCACAGTTATGCTCAGCCAATCGCGGCTGAGCTTCGGATGACGCTGCAGAGGGTGGCCGGCACTCGGGAAGATCCGCCGGCCTCCCGAAGAAGACGTCACTGCTGACGATCGGAGACCATGGACTACACGAGATGCGGTGAGTATAATGCACCACACTTCCGGGTCTAGCTGGGTGGGGGGAAACACGGGGAAGGGGGCCATTCACAGACATAACATACATTACAAAGTTGTATAACTTTGTAATGTGTGTTATTCTGTGAATAATTTTTTATCGCCGGACAACCCCTTTAAGCTCCATTTACTTCAATGGAACTAAGGAGCTGTCGCGCGTGTCTCTGCATGTCCCATAGACTTCATTCTATGGTTTGGCAGATTCCGCTGTCCGCCCGAAGAATGAGCGGGTTCATTCTTCGAGTGGACAGCGGAATCTGCCAAACCATAGATTGAAGCCAATGGGTCCAGCAAAGATGCGTGCAGCCGTGAGCTGCAGAATCTGCGGCGGACGTTCCACCAGGGTTCCGTAGTGTGGACATACCCTAAGGGTCATTTTACACACAGATATTTGACAGATTTTTAAAGTCAAAGCCAGGAATGGATTTGAAAAGAGGAGAAAGCTTAGTCTTTCCTTTATGACCTGATCCATGCTTATAGTCTGTTCCTGGCTTTGGCTTAAAAAATCTGTCAGATAAATCTGTGTAAAGGCACCCTAAAAGGACCCTAAGTTGCAAAACCGCACCCAATTTGAAGACAAGAGTTGTGCTGTCTCTGAAAGAAAGTGGACATGTTTTTCTAAAGCTGGATAACTCCTTTCATGGTACAAACCCACACACCGTATACGCAGCAGATACGCAACAAATACGCTGCAGATTTGATGGTGCAGATTTGATGCTGTGTTCAGTTATTTAGATCTAATCTGCTGCGTATTTGCTGCGTATCGCAGCAGAAAATACGCTGCGTATACGGTGTGTGGGTTTATACCCTAAAAGCGCTTTAATAGAAAACCTGGAATTACAGTATAAAGTACATGACTTGTACAGAAAAAAAAACCATGGGCTAAAACGTCAGAAATAAAAACGCCTATAGTAACGTACACTAATGTGAGAAAATGTCAGAGAAACTAATAGAAAAGTTGCCTAAAAGGAAAAAGTGACTGGAAGTTTTGGGGCGTTTTTTTGTGGCTTTTTTTATTTCAGCACAAAAAAAAAAACAACAACACAGTGCAAAAGTTGTGTCTGAGGGAAACCTAAATCAGACTTTTTTTTTTTTTTTTTTTTAAGCCTCTGGAAGAATAACATAAATTTTGGGGGTCATGTAGTAAAAATTAAAAAAAGAAAAATTAAAAAAAGGAGCAACAAAATCGCAGCAATAGATTTTACCAGAAGGAAATGAAAATAATAATATTTAGTATTTTGAATAATCTGTTTGATACTGGATCAATTATTCACTGAGTTTAGCATTTATTTTTAAGCCTATATTTAATATTTACTAAATATTTATTAGTAGAACATAATGAGTAGAGATGAGCAAATTTATCTCTGCAGCCCACTCATCAACCTGCTGCCTTTTAACTGACTGCCGCTCCATGCTGAGTAAAACTGGATCTGACCTGGGTTCACACTATGTTTTTGCAATCCGTTTATTTTGCAAAAACAGGATGCACTTGTGTGATCCATTTTGATCCATTTTTCAATTGACTTCCATTATAAAAAAAAGGATCAAAACCCATCTTTTCTTTTTTTTTCTGTACACAAAAGCACATAAGCTGACCTTATTTTTGTGTACAATAACAAAAGGATGCATTTTGATGTTTTTTTTTTAATAATGGAAGTCAATGGAAAAATGGATCAGAACGGAAGCACACAAACGCATCTTTTTTGAAAAAAAAAAAAAAAATACTGATTACAAAAACATAGTGTGAACCCAGCCTAACTGGGAGAAGTTTCTCAGGACTGGATCCAGCTTTTCCAGGCACCCGGGGAGGAGCGTCACAGAGCGGCAGGGAGTTATAAGGCATGAACTGATTCGCTTTGTTTTTACTGTATATTTGCTCATCTCTAATAATAGGGAGTACTAGTGAGAATTATCTCCTACTACAGTAACTGGGGTCATCTAGCATTAAAAATACCCTTTATTGATTCTAGACTGGACCTATTTCTTGTGAATCCTGCGGCCACTCTTGCATTTCTTCTCTTATTACTGATAAACACTTGACAAGCTCCATAATGCTAATGCTGTTTTGATAGCGAAAACCACATGTAATGAAAATAGCAGCCGGTCCTCTCCAGTACAGGTGTGTAATAGGCACATATAATTAAACCAAAGATACATAATTGTTTGTTGTTGCCGCTTACACATTGACAACAGCTGACGATGGTCTTGTCTAGCTCAAGACTTTGTTAATTTTCTTATGTCGCTGCATTTAGATGTGTTAATTCCTTAAGGACTCCCATAGAAAAACACTTTGCACCTTTTGTAAGGAACGTTCCCAGCGCTGCCTACAATTTCTTGACTTTGTGATTAAAACTCATGTCATGAATGGTTAAAATCGTACAAGTCCATAATGAATTATTAATAAATAATTATAGCCAGGGTTTTAATGACAAGGTTCATAGAGAGGGTAAAGGTTAATATGTGCTTTGTGGTACGTACTTTATAATTTGTGATCTTACACCTAGGTGTTACTGACAATGGTAGTGATATCCGATATAGCTGTGGAGGCATACCGCTGTTGTTTATATATTCCCTTCTATATATTCAGCTCTGTAATTATTGGTTTATTTTCTAATAGACTGGGAAATTGAAATGTTAATAAGTTGCTGTTAATTTATTTATTTTTTTTAAACCAGTGAATCCTGCAAACAGATGTGAAGCTCTCAATCTCCAGGAGTATTTCTATAAATGATTGCTTATGTATGTAGACTTAATCAGCTTCTACAGGTGGTGTGCCACCTGCTGAAATCATTTATGGTCTGATTTACCCACTGTGTAGCCAAATGCAAACAATACACTTAATTATCCAAACAGAACTGAGTATTGTATAAAAGAAAATCTATAAAATATACCGATAACTATAAAAATGGAAATAGGAAATAATATATGTTATCCCTCTTTGGACACCATTTTACAGTAAAGAAGACCTATCAAAAGTGTTGAGCTAACAGAACTGCTGACAGGCCCATAGGAAGGCCAGGGAGGGGAGTCCATACATACCTGAAGTCTTGGCTACTTGTATGACCCTGATAAGTGTTGACTCCTAGAGATAAGGACAAACACTCTCTAACGAGTATAGTACTCACTCAAGTATCGGGCTACTCAAAAGTACTTAATATTCACGCAAGTACTGCAAAAAGCTTGTCGAAAAGCTACTGAGCAGCCTCTTAACAATCTTTAAAGAGAATCTGTCAGCACCCGGGCCCTACCTAGGGTGCTGACAGTGTGCTGTAGCTGGCAGTCCTCTAGTAAGCATGGTGCCTTTTGATAATTTGTCCGTGTAGTGGATTATGCACAATCTTACTATAATGAAGCGTCAAAGTGTTGTTTGTGCCACACTCTGGCACACCTTACCCCTCCTTCCTCCTCCTGTATTCATTGCTGCCTGCCCTTCTGCTCGCTCAGCTGTCAGCCAGTTTCTCTGATTGCAGCTCAGTCCTCTGTAGGCAGTTTATGTCCGAAAGAAACACTCAGATATATTTGCATCTCTGAACCCAAATGTGTTGGAGCTGTGGTCTAGGCGTAATTCACCTGTCTAGAGACCTATCAGTAGTTCATCCTTTGGTTCAAATCCCCTTATGGAAATGAAATATAGGTCTTTATTTTCTATCAATATTGTATCATTTCTAAGGCTATGTTCACACACAATATTTTCATCAGTATTTTGCAACCAAAACCAAGAGTTGATTGAAAACACAGAAAGACTTTGTTCACACCCTGTTAAAATTGAGCGGATGGCCATCATTTAATGACACATAACGGCCATTATTTCAAAACAACAGCAATTATTTGCCATTATATGACAGCTATCCACTAGAGATGAGTGAACCCACCGGATTTCTGGTTCGTATGAACCAAAACTCTCGGGGTCTGATTCCCAGTGTCTGTAGGCTCCATGCAGTTGGTGGATACAGCCTAAGGACCGCCTGGAAAACTGAGATACAGCCTATTCCATAGGCTGTATCCCAGTTTTCCAGGCGGTCCTCCGGCTGTATCCACCCGCTGCATGGAGCCTGCAGACATACGAGCCAGAAATCCGGCGAGTTCGCTCATCTCCACTATCCACTAAATTTCAACATGGATTTGAACTAAAGAATGAACTGTTGGCAGGTCTCTAGACAGGTGAGTTACCCCTAGACCACAGCTCCTACACATTTAGGCTGGGTTCACACACAGTGTATTTCAGGCAGTATTTGGTCCTCATGTCAGGTCCTCATAGCAACCAAAACCAGGAGTGGATTAAAAACACAGAAAGGCTCTGTCCACACAATGTTGAAATTGAGTGGATGGCTGCCATATAACAGTAAATAACGGCCATTATTTCAATACAAGTCGTTGTTTTAAGATAACAGCAAATATTTGCCATTAAATGACGGCTATCCACTTAATTACAACATAATGTGGACATAGCCTTTCTGTGTTTTCAATCCACTCCTGGTTTTGGTTGCTATGAGGGCCTGACATGAGGACCAAATACTGCCTGAAATATACTGTGTGTGAACCCAGCCTTATGCTGAGATATTTAACTAGTTTTGAGAGTTTCTTTCAGACATAACCTGCCTACAGAGGACTGATCTGCAATCAGAGACACTGGCTGAGAGCTGAGCGAGCAGGAGGCCGGGCAGCATTGATTATTCATGAAGAGGAAGGAGGAAGGAGCGTTAAGGCGTGCCAGAGTGCGGCGCAAACAACAGTTTGACACTTCAATACAGTAGGATTGTGCATAATCCACTGCACAGACAAATTACCCAAAGGAGCCATGCTTACTAGGAGACTGCCAGCTACAGCACACTGTCAGCACCTTAGGTAAGGCCTGGGTGCTGACAGATTCTTTTTCAGGCTGTGGCTGTCTTCCAGATCAGTGTCAAGATCCTCTCCTAGTCTGGTAGTTGGGGTGTATATGGATACAGAGACACAATCAGACGATAATGCAGACTGAAGCGGTAAGTATAAATTCCCCACTAGCCCCCGCTCACAAACACCAAAATAGCCCAGTCCCTCCCCCAGGTGGTTAAAGGAGAAGTCCGGCCAAAATTAATTTTTGATATGTTGTTACTTATGAAAAGTTATACAAATTTCTAATGTACATTAATTATGGGAAATGCACATATAGGGCTATTTCCCTTAATTTAGTAGATCAGGAAGTGTTAGAATTCTCTCAGATCCAGTGACGTCACGACCAAAGGTGTAATTCCTATGGAGTGTCCAGCAGAGGGCACTCTATATATAGAGGTCTATGGGACTTTATTGTGTCTATAGATGTCTATGTAAAGTAATGTAATGTAGTGTAGTGTACAGTATGCTTTATTGAATGAATACATCTATGGAATACTTTGGGGAGCAAGGGTACTTGCTCCCCAAAGTATTGCATAAATGTATTCATTCTATATATTAGGATATCACAGTAAGCCCGCCGATCCACCGCATTCCCGCCGCCCGCCGATCTGCCGCATTCCCGCCGCCTGCCGATCCGCCGCATTCCCGCCGATCCGGACTATATACACTGAACTACAGCTCCCATCATCTGCTTATAGTATGAACAGGTGATGGGAGCTGTAGCTGGGTTATGGATATGACTTGCCTGCCGCCGCTGATGCAACTGCTTATGCCGCCGGGCGCAGGGGGGAGCCGCTCAGTACACAGGAGCGCTCCCCCCTCCTCCTCCTTCTTCCGGGATACCTTCCCTATACCACTGCTTACTCCCCGCCTGGCCATCGCTCTCCGCTCTCATATACCGGCTCCCAATGCATCAGAGCGGACACCAGGATGCATCGGGAGCCGGTATATGAGAGCGGAGAGCGGCGGCCAGGTGGGGAGTCAGCAGTGGTATAGGGAGAAGTTATCCCGGAAGAAGCAGGAGGAGGGGGGAGCACTCCTGTGTACTGAGCAGCTAGCCCTGCACGCGGCGGCATAAGCAGTGGCATCAGTGGCGGCAGGCAAGTCATATCCATAACCCGGCTACAGCTCCCATCACCTGTTCATACTATAAGCAGATGATGGGAGCTGTAGTTCAGTGTATATAGTCCAGATCGGCGGGAATGCGGCGGATCGGCGGGCGGCGGGAATGCGGCGGATCGGCGGGCTTACTGTGATATCCTAATATATTGAATGAATACATTTATGCAATACTTTGGGGAGCAAGTACCCCTGCTCCCCAAAGTATTCCATAGATGTATTCATTCAATGAAGCACACTGTACATTACACTACATTACATTACTTTACATAGACATCTATAGACACAATAAAGTCCCATAGACTTCTATATATAGAGCGCCCTCTGCTGGACACTCCATAGGAATTACACCTTTGGTCGTGACGTCACTGGATCTGAGAGAATTCTAACACCTCCTGATCTACTAAATTAAGGGAAATAGCCCTATATGTGCATTTCCCATAATTAATGTACATTAGAAATTTGTATAACTTTTCATAAGTAACAACATATCAAAAATTAATTTTGGCCGGACTTCTCCTTTAACTTAACCACTGGGGGTCAGACCGTCACTTTCATATTAACCAGGTACCCTCTGCTCTGCCAAGCAGGGGCTCCTGATTGAATGCTTGGGTTTTGTGAATTTCCCATTCCTCATTACTCATATTGAGCACTCAAGCATTGAAAAATGCTCAACCTGAGTAACGAGCATTCAAGTATTATGCTCGCTCATCTCTATTTACTGGCACTATTGCAAGTGCCAAGGGGGCAGGCCTTTTTTTTGGGTGCTCTGGGTGCTTTGTCTTTTAAAAGCATTACTGACCTCTCCTCTTAGCTATAATCCATAGGTCTAATGATATCCTGATTGGATGTTTAAACTATTAGTTAGAGCTCAGAGGAGTGGCCTAGAATGCTCTCAATGTGGAGAGCTCTGGGCATCTCCAAAGAGTAGCTTGCCCCGTAGGCACTTATAGAAGTGGCAGAACCTTCACCCACATTTATCTTAGGGTCCCATTACACGGGCCGACTACGGCCCTATCATTTTAGTAAACGAGCGCTGGTCTGCTAGTTCGGCACTTGTTTACTGGACCTATTAGACGGCCCAATAATTGGACAGCAAGGGCTGCATAGACATTGTTAGCGATGTCCATGCAGCCCTTGCTCAAACACCTGATACCTTACCTCTCCCTGCTCCCAGTCTTTTCTCCTGTGCTCCGGAGATAAGATTGGCAGCACAGGAGATAAGATCTGAGCAATCGTCAGCCATCGGCCGCACATCTCTCTCACACTTAGCAATGTGCAGTCCGCACCCGAAGATTTTAGGTCCAAACCTAAACTAACAATCAGCCGATGATCGTTTTATCGGGTGATTGTTGTTCCTATTACATGGAACGATAATCGTCCGAATCTGCCCGATTTAGCCGATTATTTCTCTGTGTAAAAGAGCCCTTAGTTGTACAAGCTGCTTATGTACTGACCCCCCAACCCTTACTCAGTCTCTAGAATGGGGGCCTTAACTCTTTTGCTTGCCCCCTGTATCAGTTCTAAGGCAGAAAGAAAAAAGTTTACACAATCCCTTTGGTGACAGAGGCATATGATACCCCTGTCTATCTTAGAGCCACCTACCAACATGCCTCTTCTGGTTCTAGTCTAACGTCTAAAAGTGACATTAACAGTGGTCCCAATAATGCGAGGTACAGTCCCACCTTACAGTGTTGGCTAATGAATAATACAGTTCTCTAACAATATAGCTCAGGTACCTCCATATAGGAGCTTAGACTCACCATAAGTTCTCTATAAAACATATACAGATTACTGGACTCACACATGCACACACTTCTATTTCTGTTTTATGTGGTGTTCCAATGGAGTAAAAATAATAGGAAAAAAAATAAATTCTACTCATAAACATGTTGTACATTCCTTTCCAAATGTATAAACTGTTGTTTCGTAAATGGACATTGTCTGCCGCCACCTGCCATCTTTCTCCTGGAGCCAGACTTTTCCTGACAACTCTACAGTCTGCCAGTGGCATCAGCTTCAATTACTGCTACGGACATAAAATGTCACTCGAAAACGACCAAAAAGATTCATTTAGAAAGCTGCCTAAAGAATAACCTGATGTCGCCTGTGTCTTTTCTCTTGTTGAAGGTGGATCTTTGTTTTCCAGTAGCTTTCCGAACAACATCTGAAGCATGTTTAAGGACCAATACTAGCTTCTCCATTTATATTGATACAGTAGTTTAAGCATTTAGGGATGAATTGACTCTCAGAGATGCTACCATCAGTAAATAGCAGAGCTACTTTTTAATTTTTTTTTTTTTACCAGGAAGCACAGTTTGGCCTATAAACTCCCTCAGCCAGCTTATTGAGCTCTCTAAGTCATGTCCACACACCGTGACTTTTATTAAAACAACGGGCTTTATTCGATACTGTAAATATAAGCGTTATTTTAAGTCTTTAAAGGAGAAGTCAAGTGAAAAGTTTTATTAAATTATTTTATTGCCCCCCAGTAGTTATACAAATCCCCAATATACACTTATTACGGAAAATGCTTATAAAGTACTTGTTTCCCTGCACTTACTACTGCATCAAGGCTTCACTTCCTGGATAAAATCGTGATGTCACGACCCGACTCCTTGAGCTGTGGCTGTGGCTGCTGGAGAGGATAATGGCAGGGGGACACTGAGGGACACAGGCCACTGGAGGGACACTGAGCATCCCCCTGCCATCATCCTCTCCAGCAGCCACAGCCCGCACAGCTCTGGGAGTCGGGTCGTGACATCACAATGTTATCCAGGAAGTGACATCACCATGTTATCCAGGAAGTGAAGCCTTGATGCAGTAGTAAGTGCAGGGAAAAAAGCACTTTATAAGCATTTCCCGTAATAAGTGTATATTGGTGATTTGTATATCTTTTGGGGGGCAATACAATACTTTAATAAATTTTTTTGCCAGACTTTAATGATTTCCATTGAATGAGCGAATAGTGGCCGTTAAATTAATGTTCATGTCAAATAATTTGTGGTCATTGTTTAGCTAACAGCAGTCATTATATTGTCATTTGCGTGTAGTTTTTTTTCCCACTGTCCTTTTACCGTCTTTTTTTTTTTTAATTACATTTAATGGACCTTTTAAAATTAGCCCCACTCAAATACCCCCAACCCACCAAAAACCCAAATTATAACCCTGAACTAGAATAGTGTACCAACGGCCATCATTGTAATAACGGCCGCCAAAGTATATTAAACACAACATCAAATAACAACAATTGAGAATCGTTGTGTGAACACAGCCTTAGAGAGGAAATATAGAATTGGTCCTCTCTTGGAGAATATTCTGTTTTGGCTGATAATTAGAGATGAGCGCAACTCGAGCAGCATCACATGACATGAAGCCAATTTGGCCACTGGACCACCAATGACAGGTACTTATACTGTTTAAATACCACTGTCAGAATAGTTTACAACTGAAATCGCTCTTTGCCCAGCTGCTCGACTCATGGGCCCTCTCTATACTTCACTAGCGGTGACCGTCATGTGTCGTTAAGAGGTTAAAGGGTTATTCCAGTCTTAACTAATATAGGTAAATGTGTAGGAAACATCAAGTAAAATATTTTTGCTAATACAGTCTCCTTTTCCTTATATGCACGATTTTTCCCTCTCATTTTTCTCAGCTTGTTGTTATAGACCACCACTCTGCTCTAAAAGCAGTGGTCTGATGTTTATATAGCTAAACTGTATATATATATTCAATTTAAATATACTACCATATTTTCCGGCGTGAAAGACGACCTTTTAACCCCGAAAAATCTTCTTAGAAGTTGGGGGTCGTCTTATACGCCGGGTATGGCCGCCCCATACGGTGGGTATGGGACCAATTTTGAACTCCCCCACTGTATGGGGCGACCATACCCAGCGTATAAGACGACCCCCGACTTCTAAGAAGATTTTTCGGGGTTAAAAAGTCGTCTTTCACGCCGGAAAATACTGTAGTATTTTTAAATTGAATATATATATACAGTTTAGCTATATATACAAACAACAACTACAAAAAAAAGAGTTAACTCACCTGGGGCCCGTTCCAGGCCTCCATGCATCTCCTGTCCCGTTCCCGATGCAGGCAGTGTGACGTACACTGACTGCACCGGGGATCTAAGAAGCTTTCCCGAGCAGCCGAGCATCTCATCGGAGAAGCTTGGAGGCGCTCGGCTGCCGGGACAGCTTCGGAAGAATGACAGTAGCTTTGGAAGTACGTAAATCAGTATACAGTAAGTGCCCCATAGTGGGGCTGCATATAGGCACAATGTTACCAGTCAACTTTGTGATGAGAGCAGAAGAGGTGTAGAAGGGGTTTGTTCACCAAAAAATGTTTTCTTTCAAATCAACTGGTGCCAGAAAATGCCAGAGATTTGTAATTTACTTCTATTAAAAATCTCCAGTCTTCCAGTACTTATCAGCTGCTGTATGTCCTGCAGTGAAGGACATTCTTTCCAGTCTGGAGAGCAGGAGATGTTTTCTATGAGGACTTACTACTATTGCTCTGGACAGTTCCTTACATGGACAGAGGTGGCAGCAGAGAGCACTGTGCCAGATTGGAGAGAATATGCCACTTGCTGAAGGACATACAGCAGCTGATAAGTACTGGAAGACTGGATATTTTTTTAATAGAAGTCAATTACAAATTTGGCATGTTTTGAAACCAGTTGATTTGAAAGAATTTTGCCCGGTTTCTGAAGGTTTTGTAGGGCAGATAAGTCTCCTGCACAATTTACTTATATAGTAAAAGTAACCTGGTATTTTTTTTTTTTTTTAAAACCAATAAAGCGGTTGCCATCCGCTATGGTTTCCAGTCCGGGCACTGGTGAGTGTTAAAGCTAATATGAGACCCCGGAGGAAGTTATTTTACATAGCCTGCTTGCCAGAAAGCAGTCTAATCATGTATACTTCAAGAATGTACAGATGTCAATACAATAAAGACACAGATGCGCTTTCTTTATACTGGCCACTGCGGTTAGAACATCTTAATTGAAATCTTCAATGTAACTATGCCCTTAGTTTGATGTGATCTGACAAAAATGATCATAGGATAAAATTGCTTCTGACTGATCCCCACCTATCTAAAATCTTAACTTGTGGGAAGATTGAGGCAAACTGCACCAATTTTCTGCTCCCAACTGCTGGATAATGGACACTTTGTCTTGCTCTTTCCCTTTATTACAGCACAGGTCAGGGCTGTTAACAGGGACTCTTGCCACTTTTGACAGATAGTCAGTCACTTCTAAGATGAATGGCACTAGCCACATGACCACTTAGGATTTCTTTTTTTCCCCCCCTTCACTCTATGGTGTGTAAAAGCTCTTATCACTAAAGAGTCATTTTATTATTTAACTCATTCAGCATTGGCCTCTCACATCCCAGAGACATAGCGGATCACATACTCTGCAGTGTTTGGTGGTGGTGATGCTCCTCTTTAAAGCAAGTGGAACATGGTGTGCGACATTAGATGGACCATAAAAAGTGTATGTGTGTAAGATATGTGGCAGTATACTTTTAGGTAATAATCCCATTGGGACTATGTTCCCACAATGTAATAATAAGGACGAATAACGGCTGTAATTGATCATGCAACAATGACCGTTATTTGTCCTTATTTTACATTGTGGGATAAGGCAATCAATTGTCAGGATAAGGCTATGTTCACACAACGTCAAAAATAGAGAAAAGGCGGATGATTTTGATATTTTAAAAAAACGTCCGTTATCTCCGCAATTTAACTGACTGCAATGGCAATGCATTGAAGTCAATGGAAAAATGGACGTCCAATGCACACAATGTATTGAATAACAGACGTTTCTACCACGGACGTCAAAATAATGAACATGATCATTATTTTCGGACGTCTTTTGCAAACAGCGGACGTTTTTTATTACTTGTTCACACAAAGTTTTTCTTTTTCCACCTTTTCACTATTAAATTCAATGGATTTTTCAATTAAGCCGCACCAAAAGGGCAATTAGTAACCCAAACTATAATAATGTACCAACACCAGTCATTGAACTAAGGGGAGGCCAGGCTGCTAAATGACGGCCATTATTTTAGACTCAAAATGACGGACGTCATTTTAAACGGAGCTGAAAAAACCTTGTGTGAACATAGCCTCACATGTGGATAAGTAATCATTTATGCATCTCTATATCTCTAGACTATGTTAACAAGCTGTAAAATAAATAAAAAACACAGCCATCCTTTT